>NC_088339.1:9922500-9967500 GCF_036884655.1 Musa acuminata AAA Group | reverse complement strand
GAACGCAGTTTTTATCGTAAAAGGTTTTCCGCTGCACTAATTCACCCCCCCCTCTTAGTGCTCTTGATCCTAACAATTGGTATCAGAGCGGGGTTAACTCTCAAACGGATTAAAACCCAAGAGAGATGACATACGCCGGAAACCAAGAGGGTCATTCTTTTACACGTCCACCCATGTTCAATGGGACGGACTACACTTATTAGAAAACTCGAATGAGAGTTTTCTTGATTTATATGAATTTGGATTTATGGAATATCGTTGAAAACGGTTTTCAACTTCCCTCTAAACCGATGAACGAATGGTCGGATTTAGAGAAGTATTTTTCTTTAAACGCAAAGGCTATGAATGCCTTATTTTGCGCTTTGGACAAAAATGAGTTCAATCAGATTTCTACGTGCGAAACGGCTTTTGACATTTGGCGAATACTTGAAATCACACACGAGGGAACTAGTAGAGTCAAAGACTCGAAAGTTAACATTTTATTGCATGATTTTGAGCTTTTTCCAATGCAACCAAGCGAGACTATAGGCGACATGTACACCCGTTTCACGGATGTCGTCAATAGTTTAAGAGCTCTTGGAAAATATTTTTCGGATTTTGAACTCGTAAATAAGATTTTGCGTTCTCTTTCTAAGTAGGATTCAAAAGTAACTGCAATACAAGAAGCTAAAAACCTAAACAACTTACCACTTGAAGAACTAATTGGTTCGTTGATGACATATGAAATGGTGCACAATGCACATGATGAACAAAATCACCTTCCAAAGAACAGGAAGGATTTGAAACTCCGGACAAATGAATACCACTTGAGCGATGACTCAAGTGATGAGGAGAATGATGAACTTGAACTTCGAACACTAAATCTTAATAAGTTTATTAAACAAAAATCTAAAATAAACAATAAACTTGAACGAAGGAAGATGCCAAAGAAGAAGAACACAAAGTGGGATGAATCGAGCTCCTCCGAAGACGAGGAGAAAATCAAGAAAGGCGAGGTGGCAAACTATGCCTTAACGACATTCAACGATGAGGTAATCAAAACTCCCTTGATTTATTTTGAAATTACATGATGCTCTTCATAATGCATTTTCTTTTTTAGTATAGAATTAATTCTCTTGAAAATTACATGTTTAAAATATATATATATATATATATATGATGATGAAAATGCAAAATTTATGATCATGCTAGCAGTTCTGAAAATAATCATGAAAAATACATATTTTATGATAAACAAACAAAATGATTTTGATTGAAAATATGAAACCATGCTTGATGATATAATGATGTTTTGATACCATGATTTTATTCTATGCATGAGATTTTAAAAATCGTGTTTATTGGTTTTATAATTATGGATGATGAATTTTGTGATTTTCGATTTTCACGGTAATGAAAGTGCCTTATTGATCTTTGTCGTAATAAAACTTGTACTTTCGATTTTAAAACATGCTACATGTTTGACATAGATGAAATAAAATCATGAATCTATTTATGTTATAAATTTTGTGAGCCATAAAAATTGATTTTGATGATATAAATTTGAAATGAGTTTTATCAAAATCATGATCATGATTTATCAAATTAAATGAATTGAAAATGAATGATGATTTTTCTCTTGAATGATTGTGACCTGTATTCCTTGTATTCATGATATGATTTTTATACAATTTCGTGTATTCATAAAATATTTATCTCATCACCCAATAACTCTTCTTGATATTCCTTATGAGATGAAATGAAATAGTGCATGAAATACAAATGAGAAGTTAATGCTCATGCATGGTAGGATATAATTTAACAAAATTGATACCATCATGATATGAAATATTTATGATTTGCAATGATGCACGCAATACTTAAGCCTTTTAATTATGATATGATGTATTGCATATGATGTGAATCATGATTTAAAATGTTATGAGTTGTTGCTAAAATGAAGTGATAAATACTTAAAAAATATTGATTTAATGTTCGGTATCATGAACACTTTATTATCATACATGAAAATAGTGATAAATATTTTGAAAATAAATATTTGTATTATGTTAGATGGTTTTACATATTGTGCCTGATAAGCTATAAAGATGATTGAAACAATGATTGAAATAATAGGAATGATAATTTGGAATCATATAATAATGAGTTTATATGTTTTGAAAATATATATGATGATAATGATGCATGCAATGATGAAATATTCATGATAAAATAATTATTTTGACAATCAAGACTTGAATTTTCATCAATGCTATTTACCTTTGTCATAATTTAGAAATTAACGTAAAGGGTCTTCCCTTCTTTTTGACAATGACAAAGGGGGAGCAAAACATGCTTGAAAGCTAATTTGCTAGCTCATAGAATTCAAAAAAAAGGGAGGAAGAAAATAATTACACTTCTCAAAAGAAAAGGAATTGCTATCTTGAACATCACCAAGAAGTGCTATCTTGCAAATCTCAAGATGCACAAATGCAAACATGCAAAATTTGTAATTTTGCACATCATTAAAATTTATGATGCTTTGGTGATTATGCATGTTCTAAAATGTTATAAGATTTACTAGCTTGCATGATGTCGAACTTGCTATATTGAATTCACATCACCAAGGAATGATATCTTGCAGAAGCAAAAAGTTAACTTACACATCAAGCAAAACTTATATTTCAAGAAGCAAGAGTTGCTTTCTTGAATATCTCAAAATTACTAGCTTGCGTGTCTTAAAATGTTAAAAAAAATTTACAAGCTTGTATATTGTAAACTTGCCATCGTACTACCATGATGATGAGCATGCCTTATCTTCATGATTGTATTTGAAAAACTATGGCAAAAATACGTCCGAATCATTGAACGTGTTAAAATTATTTTTTGAACTTTCTTGATTGAATGATCAAATCACTTGATTGCCATAATGATTTTACACAATTACATGTTGGAAATTATGTGCTTGAATACAAAATTTCCATGATAACAAGCATGCTTTACCTTCATGATTGTAATTGAATATCTATAGCAAAACCTTGTCCGAATGCAAGAAAGAGTCAAATTTCATTTTCAGATTTTCTTGATCCTAACAATCAAATTTTCTCAATACATTATTCTCTTCCGAACTTAACAAGCATATGTCATATCAAGTTTAATTCATATCATTGATTTTTGACATATGTAATCAACTAGCAAATACATCTCTCATACACATATCATGTGAAAAATATTTTTTTGAGAAATGGATTTGATGAATATGGATGAAAGTGTTTTTACTTGCAAGGATTTGTTTCACATACATATCTTGATCCTTGTAAAAATGAAGCATGATTTAATATCTCATCGATTTTAACTTCACTCGAAGTAAACTCACAAATAGCATGTATCACAAATAGTCTTCCTCCTTCATGCAAAAAGATAATAACAGATAAAAAGGAAGAAGTTTTCAAAGCTATCTCCATGTCATGTTGTCACGCCCCCCGAATTATCACATTCAGGAGGTGTGACCTTGTCTAAAATCAATAATATTATAATTCATCATCAATTCAATCCAGGATCCAATCTAATAATTTGAGGATACTAAGAATCATTCAAAAATCAATATTCATAATTTATAAACATGTACGTTACATAAATCATAATTCACTTCACTCAGAGATTCACAAAATCCAAAGGCAACTCAACTAAACATCAACCACAACACAAATCCATAACCGTAGAAGTATATACAATCACAAAAAGATAATTATTTACCATGAGTTCTTATCCTTATACAACTTAAATGTATCATTCCATAAACATGAGCGATCCTTTAAACTTTTACAACACATAAGTATCCTCATATCCTTAACATTACATCAGCAGTAAAGTATACTATACAACAAAAACCTATCATCCAACAAAGATTAGCTCAAAAATCTTCTAGCCTTTCACTGCTTTAACCCAATTCTAGCTTTTCAGTGTGTGACAAGCTACCCTGAAAAAATTTATATAGCAACGGGGTGAGCATAAAGAGCTCAGCAAGCATCTAACATATCCATGGAGATAGGAGAAGTTCAAGCAGGCTTAGTATCAAGATACAAAAGTAGAAATACAAGTGTTCATTTGAAATCATCTCATTTGATATAAAATCACAAAGGTTTACCTCATTCAAAAACAAGCATTAGACATAACAATAGGAGAAGGGAAGTTGGAGCATTTCCTTGGCATAAGGAGCATATCGATGACATATGGTAATTTCAAGGCATAATAAAGACATAAGGAGCATTTTGGATAACATGAATGCAGAATTATGATGTCATTTCGTTCGAAGCACGTTTTGTTCATACAATCGAGGAAAGGTAATTGGAGCATATCATTGGCATAAGGAGCATATCGATGACATATGGTAATTTCAAGGCATAACAAAGACGTAAGGAGCATTTTGGATATCAATGGCATATGAAACAGTTCAAAGTATAACAAGTGAACCGAATAATAAACACAAGCTTGTATGACATTTTTGATGTAGCATGCATTCCATTTTTTTATCCAAAGCATAATATGAACTCATAAATAAAGTTTTGGATATCATATCAATAAACATAGAGGGCGCTGTGGGACCACATACATAATGTGATTCATCCATTTCTGGATGACCACCAAGCATAAGTCTCCCACGTCTGGGAGCTCCATTCACCCACGTCTGAGTGAAGTCAATGGGGCCGACAGAGCAATCGCGGGCTCTAAGCATAACTCCCTTTACCATTTCTGGCAAAGGTTCACAATATCCCACAAGACACCAGAGTACAAAAGGGTAGTATGAACAATAACATTGACACATATCAGAAGCACATGCGGAACAACGAAATGTACATATGCCTTTCGAGTCAATACGATACAAACATAATCTTTCACAAATGTATTCAGATTTAAAAGGAAACAAAAGCAAGAGTATACAAGGATTTCAAGAAATCACATATGGCTCAATTGAAATAAGAAAGTTAGATGAATTCAATGTCCAAAGAAATGAAACTGGAAGAGGCACATATCGAAAGCAAATGCGGAACAATAGGATGCATGTATCGAATCATTACGATGCAAACATGAACTTTAGATGATAGCTGCAGACAAATAAATAAAGGACAAAAGTATACAGGAATTTAAGGTAATAATGTAAAGCTTAACTGAAGAGTGTTTGCCAAAATTGATTTCCAAAGAGAAGAAACAAGGAGAGCCGAAATCGTCCAAAGCTCGATTCTGGCAGAATTTGATAGGGACATTTTATGAACTATTTGGATAACCAATTATGCTCCAATTTGTACAAAATAGGTGTCATTAGAAATTTTTATCAATATAATTTTAGGAAAATCAAGTTTAATAAGAATTGAAATTTACAACAGGGAGTTACAAATAATTTCGTAGCAAAAGGTATGAAAATATTAGCTCTGTTTTACTGAATCCATAGGGTCGATGAAAGCAGATGTTTCAGTTAGCAATTGTACTCCAAAAATTTCAAATAAGGTATATACAGAAAGAATTTTGAGTCTAGCTTCGAATAAATCATACTTTGTATGAATCTGAGTTCACAGCAGAAAGTTATAAGTAGTTAAGCAACAAGAGGTCAGAAATTTCAGTCCCTATTTTGCAGAATCTATAGGGTTAATTGAAACAGAAGTCTTAGTAGGCATTTAAACTCCAAATCATTCAATCTCAGTGTCAAAATAAAGATATTTGAGTCTACTTTCAAATGAATTAGGTTTTGCCTAAATCAGAGTTTAGTGCTAAAAGTTAAATCCAAAACAATGTATAGAAGTCAGATTACCGAAAAAATTTCAGATTCATGGCTTTGTATCAAAAGGAAAGAACGGTTTGATACTAAGCTGAAATCTTTTGAATTATGAAGTATTAAAAGGAAAATAGAGATTAGGAATTCTGTAGGAAGAGGTTAGATCACTTGCCTTAGATGAGTTTGATTCCCAAATATAGGGAGTTGATGCAAAACCTCAAACAAGGTTTCCTCTTCTTCTTCTTCTTCTTCTTCTTCTTCTTCTTCTTCTCTTCTTCTTCTTCTCCTCAAACTAACGTTGGCTGTAAAGTTTCTTTTTAATGGTGCCTTAAATTACTTAGGTTTGGCTCATGCTAAAATAGTGAGGTGGCAAGCATGCATGGGGGTTTAGGTGTCAACTTTAGAATAAATACAAGTGACTCATCCTTGTTAATGACACATGTCCTCCATTTTATTTTATTTTATTTTTATTTACTCAATTCTGAATATTCTATAAATCATATCAAAATTTTATTATTTACTCTTAGGTCCTTAGCCATAAAATTTAATATAATATTATTTAATAAAAAAAATTATTTAAATAATCCTCATATTTACAAACAAGCATTTACTATTTTTTTTTTTTTAAATGGGGGATGTTACACATGTTTTCCTTGAGATGTTTGTATAATTGATATCCTATCACTCACTGTTGGAAAATGACATGAACCTAGTTATGACATGAATAATTACAAGCACTTATGCTTAAAATTTGCTTATATCGTTCTTTTTTTTATTGATAACAAAGGGGAAGAAATATATAAATTGATGCTATGAACACTGATGCTATGATTGCCAAATTTGCATTATGCCATGTCTGCATCATGTGTTAAGATGTCAAGAACTTGTATCGTAATTTTACGCGTTGATATCTTACATTGTGATGAAATGCTACAATTGATAAACACTTGAAATGTTTGCGTTATGATATCAAAAGCTTACATCGCAATTTTACATGTTGATATTGATAATAGCAAACTTGCATGATGATAAAACTTAATATTATGTTTTTCATGCAATGAGTTAAACCAATATCACAAACGCTTGATTGTGGTACTTCTCCTTTTTGTTGATGACAAAGGGGGAGAAGTATGATGTTATGCATAAGTTTATGCATAAGTTCATGATGACGTGTTGCAAGTATTCATGATGAATATTGCAATGACTTGAATTCAGTTTGAATTCAAGGTTCTATCAATATGGCATATTGATAGGGGTAGTTAAGTTTAACTCTGTCATCAAGTGGTTGTCATCATCAAAAAGGGAGAGATTGTTGAATCTCATATTTTGATGATGAAACTACTTGATATATGTTTATGATTTAATATGTGTTTTGAGTGACGCAGGATGCTTCGATTAGGATGAGACAATTAAAGCAGGAAAATCATGTTGTGCCAGAGGAACATGTCAGAAGATTGGACGTCGGGCCGGTGGATCGGTCGACGTATTGACAGAAGGCTTCGGGCCGTGGACTCGGGCATCGGGCCAAGAAGAGCGGGTATTGTGTGTTAGGACTCTAGCTTGGAGAGTCCTAATTGAGAGGGACATTCATGTAAAATTGTTAGGACTCTAGCTAGGAGAGTCCAAATTGAGAGGGACATTCTGTTAGGACTCTAGCTAGGAGAGTCCTAATTGAGAGGGGCATTCATGTAGGAGGTGTTTTCTTAGAGAAGAATTAGGAGTTGTAAGGGAATAGGAGACTTGACTAGGAGTCCTATTAGGAGTTGGTTAGAAGTAAGAGTCTTAAGTAGGAGTCATATTAGGAGTTAGGGTTTAGAAGCCCTATAAATAGCCATGTATTCCTTCTCTTTTGATAAGCAATAGATGAATCTTTTCTGCAGCCTTTGAGCAGCAAATTGGAGGGAGGAACCCCTATTGAATTCAGTTTGAATTCAAGGTTCTATCAATATGGCATATTGATAGGGGGAGTTAAGTTTAACTCTGTCATCAAGTGGTTGTCATCATCAAAAAGGGAGAGATTGTTAAATCTCGTATTTTGATGATGAAACTACTTGATATATGTTTATGATTTAATATGTGTTTTGAGTGACGCAGGATGCTTCGATTAGGATGAGACAATTAAAGCAGGAAAATCATGTTGTGCCGGAGGAACATGTCAGAAGATTGGACGTCGGGCCTGTGGATCGGTCGACGTATCGATAGAAGGCTTCGGGCCGTGGACTCGGGCATCGGGCCAAGAAGAGCGAGTATTGTGTGTTAGGACTCTAGCTTGGAGAGTCCTAATTGAGAGGGACATTCATGTAAAATTGTTAGGACTCTAGCTAGGAGAGTCCTAATTGAGAGGGACATTCTGTTAGGACTCTAGCTAGGAGAGTCCTAATTGAGAGGGGCATTCATGTAGGAGGTGTTTTCTTAGAGAAGAATTAGGAGTTGTAAGGGAATAGGAGTCTTGACTAGGAGTCCTATTAGGAGTTGGTTAGAAGTAAGAGTCTTAAGTAGGAGTCCTATTAAGAGTTAGGGTTTAGAAGCCCTATAAATAGCCATGTATTCCTTCTCTTTTGATAAGCAATAGATGAATCTTTTCTGCAGCCTTTGAGCAGCAAATTGGAGGGAGGAACCCCTATAGAGTTCCAAGGAGGCCGATCCCCTAAAGAGATCAACCCTAAGTTTAGAATCTGCAAGGGTTCTAACACCTGGTATCAGAGCAGCGTTCTTGGCATCTTGCTGCCCTTCCATAGCCATCCATCAACCCTCCACAACCGCCCAAAGTAATTCCCACAATTGCTTAAGAGATCGTTGCCAAATTCCGCCATCATCTCCACCACCACGGATCATCCTTTGATCTCCCCGTGAATTGCAACAGGTTCTGGTTTTCTACCTTACTGCTGCTGCAATTTAGTTATCCTTATTTAAAAATCCCAAAAAAATTATTCCTATATTGCTGCATAAACTTTTCATCATAAAGTTTTCATCTCTACGACGAAAGATGCATTGCAGAATTCCAACCATATAGAACCGTTTGTTTGATCTTGCTATTGTGTTTTTTATATCCAAATCTCTACAAAATTTTTATGACATCTTTGACATTTCCTAATATCAGATTTCCTTTGGTTTTATCAAAAAATTCTCAATATAAACCATTGATATTTTACGTCTAATCTGCTATACTTGAAAAACTACACTGTAAAATTTCAGCCGCATAGTATTTGTTTGATCTTGATACTATGTTGTTTCTATCCAAATCTCTAGTAAATTTTTATGATAGCTTTGACACTTTCTAACAGTAGATTTCCCTTTGGTTTCATAAAAAAATTCTCAATATAAACCACTGATCTTTTACTTCAAATCTGCTATACTTAAAAATATGTGCTGTAGAAAGTTTCAGCCGCTTATTGTTGCCTTTGTTGAATCTCGGATTTTGATGATAAAATCAATTGATGAGTTAATTGATCTAATCCATATTATTGAGCTAAGTGTGCAGGATTAACTATGATAACCAGAAAACACAAAGCAAGTATACCGGAGTCAAGTTCGATGGACGTTTAAGAGTCCGAAGAATCGTCGGAGATGTTGCCGGAACCAATCGAGAAGAAATCGGGACCCTGTCGGAATTTTCGGAAGTTCGCCAAAGAGATTGTCGGAGGTTCACGGAGATCACCGAGAAGGCTCGGCTACTCGTTAAAGTCATCACAAGTTCGGGAGCTTGCTGGGAGTCTGTCGGAAGAAGTTCGTCGGAAAGCTCGCCGAAACAAGACTCGACGTTCGCGGTTGAAAGCTTGCTTAGGATGTGTTTTTTGTTATGTAGTTCACTTGTAATTAGGATTACGATTAAGAGATAATCCTATATCCTGGTTAGGGGCCAACTGGGCCCAAAGTCAGATATGGTTTGGGCTAAAATTAAGCCAAACCAGTGAAATCGAAGAGCTAGGCGGTGGCACCGCCCAGCACCCGAGAGCTGGGCGGTGACACCTCCTTGGCTGGGCGGTTGCACTGTCCAGCACCCGAGCGCTGGGCGGTGGCACCGCTTGGCTGGGCGGTGGCACCTCCAGCACCGGGAACCCAAAGAGAATTCAAATTTTGGAGCCCAAAATTTGAATCCTCTTGAGGCCTATAAATACCCCTCAAATCTCAGCTGAGAGAACAACTTTTGAGCAGCAAGTAATTGAGAGAAAAGTCTTAGAAGAGTCTTTGCCTTTCTTGTTTTCATTTGCTAGTGTTCACTGTTAGGATCGAGAGCACTAAGAGGGGGGGGGTGAATTAGTGCAGCGGAAATCTTTCAGCGATTAAAAATGAAAGCTGCGTTCGTTCGATAAAAATGATTTCGATGTAAAAGCCGATTTTAAGATTACTTAAGATTAAGCGCAGTTTTACTTCTAAACGCAATTTACGTCTAAACCCAGTTTGCGTCTAAGTGCAGTTTACGTCTAAACGCAGTTTGCGTCTAAACACAATTTACGTTTAAATGCAGTTTGCGTCTAAACGTAGTTTTACGTCTAAAAGTAGATTTACGTCTAAACGCAGATTTATGTCTAAACGCAGTTTATGTCTAAACTCAGTTTACGTCTAACACGCAGTTTTACGTTTAAACGTAGTTTGCGTCTAAACGCAGTTTTACGTCTAGACGCAGATTTACGTCTAAACGCAGATTTACGTCTAAACGCAGATTTACCTCTAAACTCAGTTTACGTCTAAAATGTCTAAACACAGTTTGGGCAGTTTTACGTCCAAACGCAATTTTACATCTAGACGCAGTTTCAAAGGGATCTGAACTTAGAAACTCGTTCGTAAAAGCGTAGAAGACAGTTTTGCAGAATCAAGGCGTAAACGTAAACTGCAATGTAAATATCGTACGAAAACACTGGTTTACGTCTGAAAGAAGATTCGGACAGATCAACACTTAGAAACTTGTTCGTGAAGGCGCAGAAGACAGTTTTGCAGAATCAAAACGTAAACGTAAACTGTAATGTACGAAAACACCGATTTACGTCTGAATGCAGATTCGGAAAGAACAGCACTTAGAACTTGTTCGTAAAAGCGCAGAGAGCAGTAGTTATGAAGGAGGTTTGTAGTAATGATAAAGTGCTCAAAATAAACGCAAACCAGAGATTTAGAGTGGTTCGGTCAGTCTTGACCTACTCCACTTTTGGCTTCCTCCACCGACGAGGTCACCGACGTCAACTAGAGGCCTTCCTTCAATAGGCGAAGGCCAACTGCCCTTTTACAGTTTCTCTCCTTTTGACAGGCTCAGGAGACAACCTTTACAGACCTTTCTCTCCTCACTTTACAACTCAAAACTTGAAGAACAGAAGGAGGAGACTTAAAGGCTTTACAACACTTTTGAGCTCTTAGAATCACAGAAAAGATCAAGATTTCGGTGTAGGTCTGTATCTTTTTAGTGCTGAATGGGTGGGGTATTTATAGGCCCCAACCCAATTCAAATTTGGAGCTCAAAACGATCAAATCCCGGAATTCCGGGATCAGGCGGTTGCACCTCTTGACTGGAGAGGTTGCACCGCCTAGTAGAGCTCGAAGACTGAGCCCAGGCGGTTGCACCTCTCTGTCAGGGGCGGTTGTACCGCCTGAGTCTGGCTCGGAGACTGAGCCCAGGCGGTGCCACCTCTTGACTGAGGCGGTTGCACCTCTCTGCCAGAGCTCGAAGACCGAGCTCAGGCGGTGCCACCTCTCTGTCAGGGAGGTTGCATCGCCCAGTCTTGCTCGAAGACTGAGCTCAGGCGGTGCCACCTCCTGGCTGGGGCGGTTGCCCCGCCCAGTCTCGCTGGGAGACTTAGCCCAGGCGGTGCCACCTCCTGGCCTGGGCGGTTGCACCTCCTGGTGCAATCAGGGTCCGAATGGTTAGCTCCATTCGGCCCAATTTCAGTCTTTTAGGGGCCCAATTGCCCCAAGATTAAGCCAATGAGATCGCTTCCCATTTTCCAACTTAATCAACGTGCTAACTACGATTAAATCTAAGACAATTTCTGCAGCTTTGCTTCGGTGCGTCAATCGCTTCTTACGGCGAGTTTCCGGCGAACTTCCGTCGATCATCCGATGAACCCTCGGTGATGCTCCTGCGGACTTCCGGCAAACTCCTGGACTTTGCGACGATCCACTTGGCGAGTTCCGACGAGCTTCGCTTGGCAAGCTTCTGGACTTCTCGGATCTGTTCTCGTAGAACCTCCGACGACCGTCCGAACTTCCGTCGAACTCTCGAACTCCCAACGTGATCATGAACTTGACTCCGGCGCAACTCCTGCTGCTTGTCTAACTTTCATCGTAGTTAATCCTGCTCACTTATCTCAACACATAGATTAGACAACAAATGACAATTGACTTCATCATCAAAATCCGAGATTCAACAATCTCCCCCTTTTTGATGATGACAATCAATTGATAATGGAGTTATCCTTAACTCCCCCTGTCTATATGCCATAGTTGAGATAAGTCAACCTTGAATTCAAGACCCAAGAATTCAAGTGACGTATTGATAAGTTAGATCAGTTAAACTTATCAATGCTCCCATCATGATACTCATGATGTATCTCTTCAAAGATGATGTCAAGGCTTGACATACATCATCAAGTTTGTATGATTGTGTTTGTAACTATTCATCATGTAGTTTGAACATTATTATATAAAGCTGTGAAGCACTATTACATGATGCACACATTTGAAATATTCTAGCAAGTTTTGCATTTTCTTCACATGATAAGATATCAACTCAGGGCATAATGCAAACTTTAGCACATGTTCATATATCTCTTGGTGATGCAAGGATGGCATAATCATAGCAGTGTTTATCAATTCATATATTTCTCCCCCTTTGTCATCAACAAAAAGCATAGTAATTATGATACCAGGAAAATAATATTAGCAAGCTTATAGAGGAATTTTACATAGATTGCTTTAAATACTTCTTCCCCTTTTTGTTATATACGTAAAGATTTTGCAGGATGGAATACATACACATCACTTCATCAAATTTATTCATGAAAGTGTACGAGAAAATCTGTTTTATAGCATTCGAATAAATAAGATGCATTCGGACAAGATTTTGTTGCAGATTTTTACATAGAAACATGGCAATCAAGTGTTTTGATAATTCAATATAGTCCGAAAAATAATTTTTGCAAGTTTATCTATTCGGACATATCAACATTCCTAATTCTCTTCTAATGAAATCAAATTGTTCTTCACTTAGAGGTTTTGTAAAAATGTCAGCTAGTTGATGTTTAGTATCAATGAACTCTATGGTTACGTTATGATTAGTGACATGATCTCGTATAAAGTGATGTCTAATATCAATATGTTTTGTTCTTGAGTGTTGTATAGGATTCTTGGTTAAGCAAATTGCACTCGTGTTATCACATTTAATGGGAATATCTTTAAGATTAACTTTGTAATCTTCTAAAGTGTTTTTCATCCATACAACTTGTGCACAGCATGCACTTGCCGCAATATATTCAGCTTCGGTTGTTGATAGTGCAACCGAGTTTTGTTTCTTTGATGACCAGGAAACAAGGGCATGTCCTAAGAATTGACATGATCCTGATGTGCTTTTTCTATCTAATCTACAGCCAGCAAAGTCTGCATCAGCATAAGCAATTAACTCAAAATTCTCTGATTTTGGGTACCATAATCCTAGATTTGTGGTACCATTAAGATATCTAAATATTCTTTTAACTGCTTTGAGATGAGAAATCTTAGGGTTTGATTGAAATCTAGCACAAAGTCCTACACTGAACATGATGTCTGGTCTGGTTGCAGTGAGGTAAAGTAAACTTCCTATCATACCCCTATAAGTTTTTTGATCAAAGCTTTCTCCACTTTCATCAATTTCTAACTTAGTGGAGGTGCTCATAGGAGTGTTACTAGCCTTTGAGTTGTTCATATTAAACCTTTTTAATAAATTCATGGCATATTTAGTTTGACTAATAAAGATGTCATTGCTTAGTTGTTTGATTTGTAAACCTAAGAAGAATGTTAATTCTCCCATTAAGCTCATTTCGAATTCAAGACTCATAGTTTTAGCAAAAGATTCACAAAGAGATTCATTTGTAGAGCCAAAGATAATATCATCAACATAAATCTGAACAATGAGAAAATTATTTTCAAAATTTTTGATGAACAATGTAGTATCAACCTTGCCTTTTGTAAAATTATTTTTGATAAGAAAAGAACTAAGTCTCTCATACCAAGCCCTTGGGGCTTGTTTTAAACCATAGAGAGCTTTAGTTAATCTAAACACATGATTAGGGAGGCTATTATTTTCAAATCCAGGAGGTTGTTCAACATAAACTTCTTCGGAAATAAAGCCATTTAGAAAAGCGCTTTTAACATCCATTTGAAATAACTTAAACTTATTACTACTAGCGTAGGCAAGGAGCATCCTTATGGCTTCCAATCGAGCCACAGGTGCGAAGGTTTCTTCGTAATCGATACCTTCTTCTTAGTTGAAACCTTTGGCCACTAATCTAGCCTTGTTTCTAACCACGATACCATTTTCATCTTGCTTGTTTCTGAAAACCCATTTAGTACCAATAACTAAATGGTCATTTGGCCTAAGAACAAGCTTCCACACCTCATTTCTCTCAAATTGATTCAATTCATCCTGCATTGTGATAATCCATGAATCATCTTTCATGGCTTCGTCAACGCATTTGGGTTCAATTTGGGAGAGAAAGGCGGCGTTTGCACAAAAAGTTTTAAGAGAAGATCGCGTTTGAACCCCCTTTGACGTGTCTCCTAAGATTAGCTCCTTGGGATGAGCATCTACATACTTCCAATCCTTGGGTAAGGATATTTCGGGAGTGGATGCATCCAAGTTGCTAGTTGGAGAAGGGGTTTCATTTAAATTCAAGGAATCAAAATTAACATCTTCGTCAAGATCATTTTTCGTGATTTCGGAAATCTCATTGAAAACAACATGAATGGATTCTTCGATAATTAAAGTTCTTTTATTGAAGATACGAAATGCTTTAGAAACAGTAGAATAACCAAGAAAGATTCCTTCATCGGATTTAGTATCAAATTTTCCTAAGTTGTCCTTTTCATTTAAGATAAAGCACTTACACCCAAAGACTTTAAAATATGAAACATTGGGTTTTTTATTGTTCCATAACTCATAGGGAGTTTTTGCTAGGTCTTACTAGAACTCTATTCAAAATGTAACATGCAGTATTTACGGCTTCGGCCCAAAAATATTTGGGTAGGTTGTATTCATTCAACATGGTTCTTGCCATTTCTTGTAAATTTTGATTTTTTCTTTCTACAACTCCATTTTGTTGAGGATTTCTAGGAGTAGAGAAATTATGGTTGTATCCATTGAGTTCACAAAATTCCTAGAAATCATGGTTTTGAAATTCACCACCATGATCACTTCTAATTGACGAGATCATAGAACCTTTCTCATTCTGAACAAGTTTACAAAACTTGGTAAAAGATCTAAGGCATTCACTTTTCTGTTTTAAGAAGTAAGTCCATGTGTATCTGCTATAGTCATCCACGATGACGAAGGCGTATTTGCTACCTCCTAGGCTTGATGTGGAGATTGGTCCTAACAAGTCCATATGGATCAATTGTAAGGGCCTAGAGGTGCTTATTTGATTTTTAGATTTGAAGCTACTCTTAATTTGTTTACCTAATTGGCAGGCATCACATACATTATCTTTGATGGACTTGATATGAGGAATTCCTCTCACAAGTTCTTTGGATGATATTTGAGTGATTAGTTTCATGCTAGCATGACCTAATCTTCTATGCCATATCCAAGCATCCTCATTCAAAGCAGAAAAACACATTTCATTATACAAATCATTGATGTCAATGGTGTATACGTTATTTTGTTTCAATGCAATCATAGATATGTTTTTGTGTGGTTTTTCAATGATACAAGCATTAGATTCAAATCTAATAATATATCCTTTATCACATAATTGACTAATGCTCAAGAGGTTATGTTTTAAACCATCAACTAGCAAAACATCTTCAATAGAGAAGTTGGATTTGTTACCTATGGTTCCTTTGCCAACGATTTTACCCTTGTTGTTGTCTCCGAAGGTGACATATCCTTCGTTAATGCTAGTGAGCTTAGAGAATTGTGATGGATCTCCGGTCATATGCCTTGAGCATCCACTATCAAGGTACCATCTCTTGCTCCTAGCTTGCGATGGTTTAGTTTTCTACAAGAAAGGATGATGTTTAGGTACCCATTTGCTTTTGGGTGCCTCACAAATAGATCTACATTTCCTATCATGTTGCATAGAATTTGTCATGGTTCCTTTAGGAACCCAAATCGATTTGTTTGGACATATTTTCTTGAATGGACAACTATGTGTCTTGTGTCCAAATTTGCAACAAAAGTTGCATTTGTTTTGATGTCGAACATGTAAGATGGAGCCTTTTGTGAAGGTGGTTGGATTTTGGTGAGAACTTCTCACGAATCCAATTCCACTTCTTTTGGGAACGTGACCCTTGTTTGTAAGGATCATGTTCAATGACTTGCTACCAACCTCGAATTTCTTCAAGGTGTCCTTAAGTAGCAAGTTTTCTTTTTGGAGAGTTTCTAGATCATGGCATTTTATGCATGGGCTTAAACTATCATGATGTTTAGCATTTAACTTATCGAAATTGCAAATAAGACTATCATGCTCCTTTTTTAGCAATTTGTATTTACCACTGATAGTCTTACACTCATCAAACAATTCATGGAAAGCATTTAATAATTCATCGAATGATAAATCTGCATCTATTGAATTTGTTACCTCATTTTCGATGGCCATTAAGGCATAATGAGCAACTTGCTCGGTGTTGGACTCCTCTTCTTCGGATGCGCTCGAGTCATCCCATGTTGCTTGAAGCGCCTTCTTCTTCGATGTTCTCCTTTTGACTTGGGGAGAATCACTCTTGTAGTGTCCCGGCTTTTTGCATTCATAGCAGATTACTTGGTCCTTCTTGGGTTCAAGTTTATTTTTTGCATCATTCTTAAACTTGTTTCTTTTAAAGAACCTTTTAAACTTTCTTGTTAGAAGTGCCAAGTCATCATCACAGTCCTCATCACTTGAGTTTTCTCTCAAGTGGCATTCAGAAGTTTTGAGTGCCATATCCTTCCTGTTCTTTGGAAGGATGTCTTCTTGCTCTTCATGAGCTTTACAAGTCATTTCGTAGGTCATTAATGACCCGATTAGTTCTTCAAGAGGGAAATTTCGCAGATCTTTTGCCTCTTGAATAGCAGTGACTTTAGGATCCCAACTCTTAGGAAGGGATCTTAGTATCTTATTAACAAGCTCAAAATCCGAAAAGCTCTTTCCGAGTCCTTTTAGACCGTTGACGACATCCATGAAACGGGTAAACATGTCGCCAATGGTTTCACTCGGTTTCATCCGGAAAAGTTCGAAAGAATGTAACAGCAAATTGATTTTTGACTCTTTTACTCTACTTATGCCTTCATGGGTCACTTCGAGTGTGTGCCAAATATCAAATGCAGTTTCACAAGTTGAAACACGATTAAACTCGTTTTTATCAAGTGCACAAAATAAGGCATTCATAGCCTTTGCATTAAGAGCGAAAGCCTTCTTCACCAAATCATTCCAATCGATCATTGGAAGAGAAGACTTTGAAAATCCGTTTTCGACAAGATTCCACAATTCAAAATCCATAGAAATAAGAAAGATCCTCATTCGGGTCTTCCAGTAGGTGTAGTCCGTCCCATTGAACATGGGTGGACGCGTAATAGAATGCCCCTCTTGGTTTCCGGCGTATGCCATTTCTCTTGGGTTTTAATCCGTTAGAGAGTTAACCTTGCTCTGATACCAATTGTTAGGATCGAGAGCACTAAGAGGGGGGGATGAATTAGTGCAGCGGAAATCTTTCAGCGATTAAAAATGAAAGCTGCATTCGTTCGATAAAAACGATTTCGATATAAAAGCCGATTTTAAGATTACTTAATATTAAGCGCAGTTTTACTTCTAAACGCAGTTTATGTCTAAACCCAGTTTGCGTCTAAGCGCAGTTTACGTCTAAACGCAGTTTGCGTCTAAACACAATTTACGTTTAAATGCAGTTTGCGTCTAAACGCAATTTTACGTCTAAACGCAGATTTACGTCCAAACGCAGATTTACGTCTAAACGCAGATTTACGTCTAAACCCAGTTTACATCTAAAACGCAGTTTTACGTTTAAACGTAGTTTGCGTCTAAACGCAGTTTTACGTCTAGACGCAGATTTACGTCTAAACGCAGATTTACGTCTAAACGTAGATTTACATCTAAACTCGGTTTACGTCTAAAACGTCTAAACACAGTTTGGGCAGTTTTACATCTAAACGCAATTTTACGTCTAGACGCAGTTTCAACGGGATCTGAACTTAGAAACTCGTTCGTAAAAGCGCAGAAGAAAGTTTTGCAGAATCAAGGCGTAAACGTAAATTGCAATGTAAATATCGTACGAAAACACTGGTTTACGTCTGAAAGTAGATTCGGACATATCAGCACTTAGAAACTTGTTCGTGAAGGCGCAAAAGACAGTTTTGCAGAATCAAAACGTAAACATAAACTGTAATGTACGAAAACACCGATTTACGTCTGAATGCAGATTCGGAAAGAACAGCACTTAGAACTTGTTCGTAAAAGCACAGAGAGCAGTAGTTATGAAGGAGGTTTGCAGTAATGATAAAGTGCTCAAAATAAACGCAAACCAGAGATTTAGAGTGGTTCGGTCAGTCTTGACCTACTCCACTTTTGGCTTCCTCCACCGACGAGGTCACCGACGTCAAATAGAGGCCTTCCTTCAATAGGCGAAGGCCAACTGCCCTTTTACAGTTTCTCTCCTTTTGACAGGCTCAGGAGACAACCTTTACAGACCTTTCTCTCCTCACTTTACAACTCAAAACTTGAAGAACAGAAGGAGGAGACTTAAAGGCTTTACAACACTTTTGAGCTCTTAGAATCACAGAACAGATCAAGATTTCGGTGTAGGTCTGTATCTTTTCAGTGCTGAATGGGTGGGGTATTTATAGGCCCCAACCCAATTCAAATTTGGAGCTCAAAACGATCAAATCCCGGAATTCCGGGATCAGGCGGTTGCACCTCTTGACTGGAGAGGTTGCACCGCCTGGCAGAGCTCGAAGACTGAGCCCAGGCGGTTGCACCTCTCTGTCAGGGACGGTTGCACCGCCTGAGTCTGGCTCAGAGACTGAGCCCCAAGCGGTGCCACCTCTTGATTGAGGCGGTTGCACCTCTCTGCCAGAGCTCGAAGACCGAGCTCAGGCGGTGCCACCTCTTTGTCAGGGAGGTTGCACCGCCCAGTCTTGCTCGAAGACTGAGCTCAGACGGTGCCACCTCCTGGCTAGTGCGGTTGCACTGCCCAGTCTCGCTGGGAGACTTAGCCCAGGCGGTGCCACCTCCTGGCCGGGGCGGTTGCACCTCCTGGTGCAATCAGGGTCCGAATGGTTAGCTCCATTCGGCCCAATTTCAGTCTTTTAGGGGCCCAATTGCCCCAAGATTAAGCCAATGGGTTCACCTCCCATTTTCCAACTTAATCAACGTGCTAACTATGATTAAATCTAAGACAATTTCTGCAGCTTTGCTTCGGTGCGTCAATCGCTTCTTCCGGCGAGTTTTCGGCGAACTTCCGTCGATCATTCGTTGAACCCTCGGTGATGCTCCTGCGGACTTCCGGCAAACTCCTGGACTTTGCGATGATCCACTTGGCGAGTTCCGACGAGCTTCGCTTGGCAAGCTTCTGGACTTCTCGGATCTGTTCTCGCAGAACCTCCGACGACCGTCCGAACTTCCGTCGAACTCTCGAACTCCCAACGTGATCATGAACTTGACTCCGACGCAACTCCTGCTGCTTGTCTAACTTTCATCGTAGTTAATCCTGCACACTTATCTCAACACATAGATTAGACAACAAATGACAATTGACTTCATCATCAAAATCCGAGATTCAACATTCACCTCCTTCTTTCTTGCTAAAAATCTGTAAAAGAGTGAACCGCTTGTAAAAGTTGTAAGAGGGGTATTCACCCTTCCCTTTCAAGAGATTTGCTAGTGGAAGGTGGGAGCCTCATCGAAGAGAGGCCTCGCAAGTGGATGTAGGTCACTTGACCGAACCACTTTAAAAACAACGTAATCTCTGGTTTGCATTTCATTACTGCTATTTACATTACTGCAAACCCTCTTACTGCTTTATTTCCTCATTACATTTACTGCACAACTTTGCGAATACGTTTTAAGTTAAGCACTTCCAATTCCGATTTCTTATCGTACGAAAGATTTGTCTAAAACCGAAGTTTTAATCCGCTGCACTAATTCACCCCCCCTCTTAGTGCCGCTCCGAACCTAACAAGTGGTATCAGAGCAAGGTTATCTCTCATATTTGGTTTAATACCCAAGAGAGATGGCTTACTCCGGCATGCAAGAGGGCCATTCTATTGCACGACCACCTTTGTTTAATGGGTCGGATTACACATATTGGAAGACTCGCATGAGGATCTTCCTCATTTCTATGGACTTTGAGCTTTGGTCTATTGTCGAGAATGGATTTCAAAAATCTTCTCTTCCGATGAGCGAATGGAATGAATCGGAGAAGAAGGTTTTTGCTTTAAATGCAAAGGCTATGAATGCCTTGTTTTGTGCATTAGACAAAAACGAATTTAATTGTGTTTCAATGTGTGATTCGGCTTTTGATATTTGGAGAACTCTTGAGGTCACTCATGAGGGCACTAGCCGAGTGAAAGAGTCCAAAATCAACATCCTTGTGCACTCTTATGAACTTTTCCGAATGAAACCAAGTGAGTCCATCGGAGATATGTACACCCGGTTTACGGATGTCATCAATGGACTCAAAGCTCTTGGTAAAGAATTTACTAACTTTGAATTAGTAACTAAAATCTTAAGATCCCTCCCTAAAAGTTGGGATCCAAAAGTTACGGCCATTCAAGAGGCCAAAGACCTTAAAGCATTCCCTCTTGAAGAGCTCATTGGGTCTCTAATGACCTACGAAATGACATGTCAAGCTCATGACGAGCTCGAGAACCCCCTTCCAAAGAACAGGAAGGATATGGCACTCAAATCACAAGAAGACCACTTGAAAGGAACATCAAGTGATGAGGACATTGACAATGACATTGCACTTTTGACTCAAAAATTTAAAAAATATTTAAGAAAGAACAAATTTAAAAATAATACAAAAAATAAATTTGAACAAAAGAAGGACCAAGTGATTTGCTATGAATGCAAAAAACTGGGACACTACAAGAACGATTGTCCTCAAACCAAAAAGAGGACATCAAAGAAGAAGGCGCTCAAGGCAACATGGGATGATTCAAGCGCGTCCGAAGAAGAGGAGTCCAACACCGAGCAAGTTGCTCATTACGCGCTAATGGCTTTAGGAGAAGAGGTATGTGATTTATTTAATGAAGATTTATCTTTTGAAGAACTCTCTCTCGCTTTTCATGAATTATTTGATGAATGGAGAACTGTTAGCAAGAAGTTAAATATCTTAAAGAAAGAGCATGCTTTGCTACAAGATAAGTTTGATAGTCTTCAAACTCCTCCATGCTCTAAGTGTGAGCATTTAGAAGCAATAAAAAATGAAAATTTACTTCTTAAGGAAACCTTAAACAAGTTTAAGGTTGGTAGCAAAGGATTAGATATGATCCTTGCACACAAGGGTCACATCGTAAATAGAAATGGAATTGGATTTGTAAAAGGATTACATCAAAATCCTACCACTTTCATAAAAGGACCTACATTACATGTTTCCTCCTATATGAAATGCAACTTCTGTTGCAAATCCGGACATATTGCCTACAAATGTCCATTTAGGAAAATTAGTTCACAAAAATTAATATGGGTTCCTAAAGGAACTATAAAGGATTCAAAAATAAATAACAAGGTTAGTGGGTCAATTTTTGAGGCACCCAAAATCAAATGGGTACCTAAAAATCATCCTCTTTTGTAGACAAACCCACAAGCTAGAGCAAGAGATGGTATCTCGATAGTGGATGCTCAAGACATATGACTGGAGATCCATCTCATTTCTCTATGCTCACTAGCAAAGAAGAAGGGTACATCACCTTCGGAGACAACAACAAAGGCAAAATCATTGGCAACAAATTTAGTTTTTCCATTGATGATGTTTTACTAGTTGATGGATTGAAATATAATTTGTTGAGCATTAGTCAATTATGCGATAAAGGTTATATCGTTAGATTTGAATCAAATATGTGCATTATTGAAAAACCAAATCATAACATGACTATGATTGCTTTAAAGCAAAATAATGTCTATACCATCAATCTTGATGAACTAAGTAATGAAATGTGTTTCTCCGCCGTAAATGGTGATGCTTGGCTTTGGCATAGGAGATTATGCCATGCAAGCATGAAAACAATATCTAAAATCTCATCTCATGAATTAGTACGAGGGATTCCGAATATAAAGTTTATTAAGGATAAGGTATGCGATGCATGTCAACTAGGCAAACAAATAAAAACAAGCTTCAAACCAAAAAATCAAATTAGCACCACTAGACCGTTACAATTGATCCATTTGGACTTATTTGGACCAATTGATACAACAAGTCTAGGTGGAAGCAAATATGCTTTTGTGATTGTGGATGACTACTCTAGATACACTTGGACCTATTTCTTAGCTCACAAAAGTGATTGCTTCAAGTGCTTCTCTAAATTTTGTAAACTCACTCAAAACGAAAAAGGTTTCATGATTTCATCAATTCGGAGTGATCACGGTGGCGAATTTCAAAACCGTGACTTTCAAAATTTTTGTGAAGTTAATGGATACAATCACAACTTCTCCACTCCGAGGAATCCCCAACAAAATGGAGTAGTTGAAAGAAAAAATAGAAACCTACAAGAAATGGCAAGAACTATGTTAAATGAACATAGTTTACCTAAGTATTTTTGGGCCGAAGCCGTAAATACGGCTTGCTACATCATGAATATAGTCCTATTAAGACCATCCTTATCAAAAACTCCCTATGAATTGTGGAATAACAAAAAACCAAATATTTCCTATTTTAAAGTTTTTGGTTGTAAATGCTTTATTTTGAATGAAAGAGATGTCTTAGGAAAATTTGATGCTAAATCCGATGAAGGCATCTTTCTTAGTTACTCTTCCGTTTCTAAGGCTTTTCGGGTTTTTAACAAAAGAACGTTAGTAATAGAAGAGTCTATTCATGTAGTTTTTAATGAAATTTCTAATTTAAAGAAAAATGATTTTGATGATGATCTTGGTTTTGATAATTTGAATTTAAATGAACCTCCTCCTCAAAATAGCAACTTGGATGCAACTTCTTCCGAAATTTCCTTACCTAAGAAATGGAAGTATATAGATGCTCATCCGAAGGAGCTAATTATAGGAGATACATCAAAAGGGGTTCAAACTCGTTCCTCTTTCAAGAATTTTTGTGCTAATGCCGCCTTCCTTTCTCAAATTGAACCTAAATGCATTGACGAGGCCATAAAAGATGATTTTTGGGTTATTGCAATGCAAGAGGAATTGAATCAATTTGAGAGGAATAAGGTATGGAAGCTTGTTCCTAGACCAAGTGACCACTTAGTCATAGGTACTAAGTGGGTCTTTAGAAACAAGCAAGACGAAAATGGTATCGTGGTTAGAAACAAGGCTAGATTAGTGGCCAAAGGTTTCAACCAAGAAGAAGGTATCGATTACGAAGAAACCTTCGCTCCCGTGGCTCGATTAGAAGCCATAAGGATGCTCCTTGCCTATGCTAGTAGTAATAATTTTAAACTATTTCAAATGGATGTCAAAAGTGCTTTCTTGAATGGTTTTATTTCCGAAGAAGTATATGTCGAACAACCTTCCGGATTTGAAAATTCTCTTCTTCCTAATCATGTATTCAAATTGACTAAGGCCCTCTATGGCTTGAAACAAGCTCCTAGAGCTTGGTATGAAAGGCTTAGTTCCTTTCTTATTTTAAATAATTTTACTAAAGGCAAGGTTGATACTACATTGTTTATTAAACATTTTGAAAATAATTTTCTTATTGTGCAAATTTATGTTGACGATATTATTTTTGGCTCTTCGGATGAATCACTATATGAATCATTTGCCAAATGTATGAGTCTTGAATTTGAAATGAGTTTAATGGGTGAATTAACTTTCTTTTTGGGATTACAAATCAAACAACTTAGTGATGGTATATTTCTTAACCAATCTAAATATATACTAGAATTGTTAAAACGATTTAACATGGATAATTCAAAAGCAATAAACACCCCTATGAGCACTGCGACTAAGTTCATAGAAATAAGTAGGGCCGGAACAACGAATGCAAACAGCGGCCAGTCGTCTTTCGTTTTCTTCTTAGGGGGGAACTCATGCCCGGCTAAATGCTTTTTGTTAGTTCCCGGGGCTTTCAAGAATCAAGTGAAAGGTAAGCAAATAGGGGATTTTCACTCTTTCGAGATCAAAGAATAGCCAAAACTAAGTGCTTTACCGAGGAGATTGATTGGAACAGCGGAAAAGCATTCGAACTTGAGAGATGCCTTCTTCACTGGCCAGGAAGTCAAACAGAAAAAGATATGGATGAAAATAGTGAAAATTTCGATCAAAAAACATATAGGGGAATGATAGGTAGTCTACTCTACCTCACCGCGACTAGACCGGATATTATGTTTAGTGTAGGACTTTGTGCTAGGTTTCAATCTAATCATAAATTATCTCATCTTAAGAGTGTTAAAAGAATATTTAGGTATCTTAAAGGAACTCCAAATTTAGGATTGTGGTATCCAAAATCTGAAAAATTCGATCTAATAGCTTATGTAGATGCCGATTTTGGCGGATGCAGGATAGATAGAAAAAGTACATCCAGAACATGCCAATTTTTAGGACATGCACTTGTTTCTTGGACTTCCAAGAAACAAAATTCAGTTGCACTGTCTACGGCGGAAGCCGAATACATTGCTGCAAGTGCATGTTGTGCACAAGTTGTTTGGATGAAAAATACATTAGAAGACTATTGAATTCACTTTAAAAACATTCCCATAAAATGTGATAATACTAGTGCCATATGTCTTACTAAAAATCCAATTCAGCACTCTAGAACTAAGCACATCAACGTTAGGCATCATTTCATACGCGATCATGTCCTTAACAATGATGTTGTTCTAGAATTCATTGACACAAAGCATCAATTAGCAGATATATTTACAAAAGCTTTGAACTAAGATCAATTTGAATTCATTAGAAGGGAATTAGGTATGTTAAATTGTCCCAAAGAATAAATGTGTTTGAATGGATTTTTCGTAAAGTTTTTCATTCTCTCTGATCAAGATTTTATGATTTTATGAATCTCGAAATTGATTTTGATGGCTTGATCAAGATTAATGATTTTATGAATCTCGAAATTGATTTTGATGGCTTGATTATGAGTTTCAAGTTGACAATTTGAATGAGTTTGTATTCGAATTATGATCTTGACTTATTGGAGTTACTACTTGAATTTTTTAATCACGATCTCTTCCTTGTACACCTACAATTTTTGATTATAGAAAGAAGAGATTTGATAAAATGGATGAATGTTGAATTTTCCTTTATGATGAACTCGACATAAACATTTTAGCATACTTAATTTTGGATGATAAAATTTTTTGTATGATCAATGTTATAATCACAAATTATGTGCTTCAAGTCTCATTCCCTTTTTGTTGATGACAAAGGGGGAGAAAAGTGATGACTTGTACCATTTTGATAGCATGACTTATATAAAAATTGATTGATCCTTGAGAATGTCTTATATGCCTTGCAAAATCCTTGAGAATATCACAAGATTGATTGATCATATTGAAAGCATGCCTTACATCTATATCATGAAATTCATGTTGAAAATCTTTATCTCCTATCGTAGTAAAAATCGTCCCATATCATTTGACTTATGATTTTCATCGAAGTTTCGCATTTACTATTGCTTAATGAGAATAACGATAAGTTCTACAATTAGAACTTATCGGTTTATGCTTGAATTCAATGGATGAAATTCAAGTGTTTTCATCTTCTCATAATATGGCATATAGATAGGGGGAGTTATGTTTAACACCGTCATCAATTGATTGTCATCATAAAAAAGGGGGAGACTGTTGAATCTCGGATTTTGATGATAAAATCAATTGATGGGTTAATTGATCTAATCCATATTATTGAGCTAAGTGTGCAGGATTAACTACGATAACCAGAAAACACAAAGCAAGTATACCGGAGTCAAGTTCGATGGACGTTTAAGAGTCCGAAGAATCGTCGGAGATGTTGCCGGAACCAATCGAGAAGAAATCGGGAACCTGTCGGAATTTTCGGAAGTTCGCCGAAGAGATCGTCGGAGGTTCACGGAGATCACCGAGAAGGCTCGGCTACTCGTTAAAGTCATCACAAGTTCGGGAGCTTGCTGGGAGTCCGTCGGAAGAAGTTCGTCGGAAAGCTCGCCGAAATAAGACTCGACGTTCGCGATTGAAAGCTTGCTTAGGATGTGTTTTTTGTTATGTAGTTCACTTGTAATTAGGATTAGGATTAAGAGATAATCCTATATCCTGGTTAGGGGCCAATTGGGCCCAAAGTCAGATATGGTTTGGGCTAAAATTAAGCCAAACCAGTGAAATCGAAAAGCCAGGCGATGGCACCACCTGGCTGGGCGGTGGCACCGCCCAGCACTCGAGAGCTGGGCGGTGACACCTCCTTGGCTGGGCGGTTGCACCGTCCAGCACCCGAGCGCTGGGCGGTGGCACCGCTTGGCTGGGCGATGGCACCTCCAGCACTGGGAACCCAAAGAGAATTCAAATTTTGGAGCCCAAAATTTGAATCCTCTTGAGGCCTATAAATACCCCTCAAATCTCAGCTGAGAGAACAACTTTTGAGCAGTAAGTAATTGAGAGAAAAGTCTTAGAAGAGTCTTTGCCTTTCTTGTTTTCATTTGCTAGTGTTCACCTCCTTCTTTCTTGCTGAAAATCTGTAAAAGAGTGAACCGCTTGTAAAAGTTGTAAGAGGGGTATTTACCCTTTCCTTTCAAGAGATTTGCTAGTGGAAGGTGGGAGCCTCATCGAAGAGGGGCCTCGCAAGTGGATGTAGGTCACTTGACCGAACCACTTTAAAAACAGCGTAATCTCTGGTTTGCATTTCATTACTGCTATTTACATTACTGCAAACCCTCTTACTGCTTTATTTCCTCATTACATTTACTGCACAACTTTGCGAATACGCTTTTAAGTTAAGCACTTCCAATTCCAATTTCTTATCGTACGAAAGATTTGTCTAAAACCGAAGTTTTAATCCGCTGCACTAATTCACCCCCCCTCTTAGTGCCGCTCCGAACTTAACAGCCTTAACCAATCTATTTGCAATCTTTTTTGAATGAAATTTCTTATACACTTCATAGATTATCTTAGCTTCCATCTAAGATTGATCTATTGAGAAATTCATCTCTAAAAATGATTTTGTGTTGCTGCAAATTTTCATCGTAAACTGTTGAAATTTTTCGATGACAATTCTGCAATCGCAACTTGCACCGAATTCCTTGCTGTTGTACTACCAAAATTTTCTTGATTAAATTAGATATCCTTGCTGTCATATAAACTGTGATTTTGCTATCAATTCCCTCCTCAATTCTCTCAAGTTTCTGGTGGAAATTATGTCGAGAAACCGTTGTTTCTTTGACGACAATTCTACTCTTACAAGACAACACATACTTGCTGCAACTTCCACTGATTTCTATCAAACCTTTGCTACCATCTACCACAGATCCAAAACTTTCATCTATAGCCCTAAAACTCCACCAAACCACACCCTCAAACTGCACCCAAAATAGCCACAAAACAAGCCTAAACCGTAGCCTACATCCACCGATCTACCAACCCTTTCGACCATCACTTCTCTCAACCTATACATGCCTTTAACCTAACAACAAAAGAGAGATCTTAACATCATAGATTTAGAGGCATATACTATGGCATCTAAGGAGGCAATCAATGCTAAATTCGAAGCCTTGGAGGTGCGAATGGAGGATAAGATACGGACGCTCTTTACCGAACTCAAATTGGGCCGACCACTAAGCCCGAAAAAATCATATCAAGGAGAGAGCTTTGCCTAATCGCACCAAGCCTGAAGATATGACTTTCAAGAGAGGGGAAGCTCTATGACCAACCCCAACTATCCATGCATGAGGATAAATTTTCCTAGATGGGAAGAAGGAGACCCGATTGGTTGGATCTCACGCGCGGAGCAATATTTTCGGTACCACAAAACCGCGGACGCATCTATGGTGAAAATTGCAGCTATATATCTTGAAGGGGATGCCATATAGTGGTTTAACTAGTTTGAACACACTTATGGAGTCCTTTCATGGTGACAATTTAAAGAAGGACTGTTGATCCGCTTTAGACCAACGGATTATGACAATTTTGACGAACAACTAGCAAAGATCCGACAAACCTCCACCATTCAGGAGTACCAAACCAGGTTTGAAAGGTTATCTAATCAAACTCGTGATTGGTCTCAAAAATAGCTATTGAGTACCTTCATTGAGTGCTTGAAGCCGGAGATCCGAGGAGAAGTTAAAGCGCGACAACCGTATATGCTTATGGCAGCCATCTCTTTCGCACGACATCAAGAGGAGCAATTGAATCATGAAGCTCGGAGGACTAGGGTCGCTCCTCAATCAGTAATATTGAAGCCCTCAGCCCCCCCTACTGTCAACTAAGTCCCTACACCAAAGAGGTTAACAAGAGAAGAGCTTCGGGAGCAATATGCGAAGGGGTTATGTTGGCATTGTGACGAGCCGTGGAGCCGTGAGCATCGCTGTAGTAAAGGGGGACTTCTTATGATTGAACCAATAGAAGAAGAGATCATTGAACATCCAGAAGAGAGCCTTGAACATGAAGAAGAAGATGTAGAAGAAGAGCCATAACCGATCGAAGTTACGGTACATACACTAGCTGGCTACTCAAACCCGCAAATGATGAAAGTTGGAGGCCATCTCAAACAACAACTGATCACTGTTCTCATCGACACGGCCAGCACTAATAACTACCTAAACAGTAAGGTTGCTGTCCATATGAACTTATGTTTTGAGAATTGCAGCAGGTTTGTCGTTAAGGTCGCCAACGGACGGATTTTGAAGTGTAATCATAGGTGCCCGCAAGTGAAACTGTTGCTGCAGGACCAAGAGATAATTGCAGATTTCTTCCTCCTCCCTCTTGATGATCATGAGGCCATACTCAAAATTAAATGGTTGATGACATTAGGTGATATTTCTTGGAATTTTATGCAACTAATTATAAAATTTTACAGTAAGGAGAAACAGGTGATACTGCACGGGAAACGTGAGGGCGACGTAACGATGATTTGCACACAACAAATGGATAAGGTTTTGCATAAAGCACGCAGGGGCTTTTTGGTACAACTTGAGCAGCAAATTAAAGGAGAGGCAATAGAATTTGAAGATCCAAACCTATTTCCTTTGCTTGCTGAATTTTCAGATATATTTGACGAGCCACACAACCTACCTCTTACTCGTCGGCATGATCATTGTATGATAATTTTTTCAGTCAAATCTCCAGCAAATGCTCAGCCATATCAGTATCCACATCTCCAGAAGGATGAAATAGAAATGATTGTAAAAGAGATGCTTGAAACAGGAGTTATTTGGCCAAGTTGCAACCTCTACTCTTCACCGGTGCTACTTGTATGCAAGAAGGACGGAACATGGCGAATATGCGTTGATTACCAAGCTCTCAATGGCATAACCATCAAGGATAAATACCCTATTCTAGTAGTAGATGAATTGCTAGATGAAAGGGAGCACAAATCTTCACAAAGCTAGACCTTCGATCCGGGTATTATCAAATACGAGTGTATGAAGAAGTCATACCGAAAACCGCCTTTCGAACACACAACGACCACTACGAATTTTTACTTTCTTCAACAAAAGGTGAAATATCTTGGGCATATCATATCAGAGGAAGTTGTGACAGTGGACCCCTTCAAAATTGAAGCAATGCAAAATTGGCCTACCCCGAGGAACATAAAATTTCTACATGGCTTTCTGGGTTTAACAGGCTACTACTGTAAGTTCATGAAAAACTATGGAAAGATCAGTGCACCACTTACTTCCTTACTGGAAAATGATGTCTTCTAATGGTCGGACAGAGCCTCCACTGCCTTCGACAAACTTAAGGCAGCCATAATGACGACGCCAGTGCTAGCGCAACTAGATTTCAACCGACCCTTTATCATTAAGGCCGATGCATCTGGAGATAGAATGGGAGACGTTCTCATGCAAGATAGTTGACCACTCACATACATTAGCAAGACATTGTCTCCCCCCTATCAAAACATGTTAACATATGATAAGGAGATGCTCGCCATTGTGCACGCAGCAACGAGGTGGAGATTGTACTTGATCAAGCGATACTTTCAAATCAAGACCGACCATAAAAGCCTAAAATATCTCTTGGAGCAGAAGATATCTTCCCCCGAGCAGCAAAAATGGGTAACAAAACTTCTTGGATTTGATTATAAAATAACTTACAAAAAGTGGAAAGAGGATGTTGTTGCATATGCGCTTTCGCAGCTACTTGAGCAAGCTGAATTTTCGGTCGTTTTACTTCCAACCAGCGACTTCCTTGAGGATATTAAGAAGGAATGACAGGAAGATTTGGAGACCAGTAAGATAAAAAAAAATAAAAAAAATTAGAGGAAGCACCAAGCTCCGTGGTTCATTACAATCGGGACTCAAAAGAATTATGCTATAAGGGACGCATTGTGCTTGTGACAAATTCTACTTGCATCTTCAAGAGCAGATTTTGGACAAGGTTATTCCATATGCAGGGTACTAAATTGAAATGGAGTACGATATATCACCCATAAACCAACAGCCAGATGGAAGTTTTAAATAGGTGCTTGGAGATAGCCCAAAGCCACCCACCAAATATGACTACCCAAAGAGAACTCCAGACCCAACCAAGTGCCATTATTGATCGATGGATCGTGACTCGACGACGACGACCCACTAATGAAGTGCTAATACAGTGGGCGAACCTACCAATAGAAGATGCCACTTGGGAGAACTATGACGACTTGAAGATCAAATTCCCAGGATTCACGAATCATCAACCTCGAGGACAAGGCTGATTTGAAGAGGGCGGGTCTGTTAGGACTCTAGCTTGGAGAGTCCTAATTGAGAGGGACATTCATGTAAAATTATTAGGACTCTAGCTAGGAGAGTCCTAATTGAGAGGGATATTCTGTTAGGACTCTAGCTAGGAGAGTCCTAATTGAGAGGGGCATTCATGTAGGAGGTGTTTTCTTAGAGAAGAATTAGGAGTTGTAAGGGAATAGGAGTCTTGACTAGGAGTCATATTAGGAGTTGGTTAGAAGTAAGTGTCTTAAGTAGGAGTCCTATTAGGAGTTAGGGTTTAGAAGCCCTATAAATAGCCATGTATTCCTTCTCTTTTGATAAGCAATAGATGAATCTTTTCTGCAGCAACTTGGAGGGAGGAACCCCTATAGAGTTCCAAGGAGGCCGATCCCCTAAAGAGATCAACCCCAAGTTTAGAATCTGCAAGGGTTTTAACATTGTGCCAAGGATATCAGAGTTGCGGAGTCAACTAGCCAATTGGGCAATAGGCTGCAAGAGAGGACGATGCGCCGAAGAATCGGATGAAGCGTCGAGGGACCAATGACATGCCGGACAACTTGGTTAATTGCTTAGGATTAATTGTCTCGATCAAAGTTTTGTTTTAAGTGTGCAGGATTAACTACGATGGAAGAAAGACATGCAGCAGGAGTTGCGCCGGAGTCAAGACAATGATCACGTTGGGAGTTCGAGAGTTCGACGGAAGTTCGGACAGTTATCGGAGGTTCTGCAGGAACAAATCCGAGAAGTCCATGAGCTTGCCAAAGAAGCTCGTCGGAACTCGCCAAGTGGATCGTCGCAAGTCCAGGAGTTTGCCGGAAGTCTGCAGGAGCATCACCGAGGGTTCATCGGATAATCGACGGAAGTTCACCGGAAGCTCGCCGGAAGAAGTGATTGACGCACCGGAGCAAGTTGCAGTAAATGTCTTAGGGAATATCGTAGTTAGCACAATGATCAAGTTGGAAATGGGAGGTGATCCCATTAACTTAATCTTGGGGCAATTGGGCCCCTGAAAAACCCAAATTGGGCCGAATGGATCAACCCATTCGGACCCTGATTTTTGCTGGGAGGTGCAACCGCCCAAGCCAGGAGGTAGCACTGCCTGGGCTAAGTCTCCGAGCGAGACTGGGCGGTGCAACCGCCCCAGCCAGGAGGTGGCACCGCCTGGGCTTAGTCTCCGAGCGAGACTGGGCGGTGCAACCTCCCCTGACAGGAGGTAGCACCGCCTGAGCTCGCTCTTCGAGCTCTGGCAGGAGGTGCAACCGTCTCAGTCAGGCGGTGGCACCACCTGAGCTCGGTGTTCGAGCTCTGCAAGGAGGTGCAATCGCCCCTGACAGAGGTGACACCATCCAGAGGCTCAATCTTCGAGCTCTACCAGGCGGTGCAACCGCCTCGGTCAAGAGGTGCAACCGCCTGATCCCGGAATTCCGGGAATTGATAGTTTTGAGCTCCAAATTTGAACTGGGTTAGGGCCTGTAAATACCCCACCCATTTAGTACTGAAAGGGCATGAACTTCTACCGAAATCTTGATCTTGTTCTATGATTTTTAGAGCTCAAAATTGTTGTAAAGGCCAAAAGTTCTTCTCCCTCTTTTCTTCCAAGTTCTGAGTTGTAAAGAGAGGAGAGAAAATTCTGTAAGGGTTGTCTCCTAAGCCCGTCAAAAGGAGTGAAACTATAAAAGAGTGGTTGGCCTTCGCCTATTGAAGGAAAGCCTCTAGTTGATGTCGGTGACCTCGTCGGTGGAGGAAGCCAAAAGTGGATTAGGTCAAGATTGACCGAACCACTCTAAATCTCGATTTGCATTTATTTTGAAAATATTATCCTTACTGCAAATCTCCTCTAAAGCTTACTGCTTTCTGCGCATATACGATCGGATTTCAAGCTTTGCATTTTTCGAATCAGCGTTTAGACGTAAATCAACTTTTTCGTACGATCATCATATTTCAGTTTGCGTTAACATTTTGATTTCTATCATAACTACAAACTGCCTTTATATCCTTGCTTAAACTGCATCTCGCTTAATCAAGTGATTTACGAATCATCATTTAGACGTAAATCAGTTTCTTCGTACGAATATCATATTTCAGTTTGCGCCTAGTATCTAATTTGAATCATAACTACAAACTGCATTTATATCATTGTTGCATTTCGCTTAATCAAAAGTTGAAGTGATTTATGAATCAGCTTTCTAAACGAAATCACTTTTATCGAACGAACGTAGTTTTTATCGTAAAAGGTTTTCCGCTGCACTAATTCACCCCCCCTCTTAATGCTCTTGATCCTAACATATATGTATATGTATATATATATATATATATATATATGTGTATACATGTATATATATATATATATGTGTGTATATGTGTGTATATATGTGTATATATGTATATATGTATATATATATATATATTTATATATAAATATATATACATATATACACATATATACATATATACATATATATATATGTATATACATATATATATATGTATATATTTATATATACATATATATATATGTATATACATATATATACATATATATATGTATATACATATATATATATGTATATATTTATATATACATATATATATATATATGTATATATATTTATATACATATATATATGTATATATATATATATATACATGTATATATATATATATATATACATGTATATATATATATATACATATATACATATATTTTTTTTGGTAAGTAAAAGTAAATTGATTATGTGTAAAGTTTATACAAATAGTTTTATCTATACAAGTCATAGACAAAGCCAAGTAACTCATAAAGTGCGATTGCGATATTTATGACTACACATGCTGTAGACTATAACTCCTAATTATAGTCAACATAGAAAATGTTTATCCAGTTATAACAAAACTACCTGTGGGTACATTATTTGGCATCATTCCCAAGATTTAGCTAATAGCAAAATTAAATTTGATAAAAATATCTTTTTCTCTTCGGTTAAAGTGCTCGGTTTTGATATCATGCTCCAAACAGGATCTTGAGTCTCTAATAATCTCTTTCAAGAGTTGAGCATTGTTTGTTTGTTGACATTCAAAGATTCTGTTACATCTCTCCTTCCATATCCACCAAATAGTGCATCTGAAAGTAACATTTGCCAGTTGTGTGAGAGGCCCTTTTCTTGAGAAACATTGCATGAGGTCGCCTAGTTCTTGGTGCAAGTTTGGTTGTGGCAGTCTATTGAGTTCAAATCGCTGGAGAATCTCCTTCCATATCCATTTTGTATAATCACAAGCAAAATAGAGGTGGTCAACAGTTTCTTCTTGTTGCATACAAAGGGAGCATCGGTTAACACGATAGATACCTCTTCTTTTCATATTGTCTATTGTAGATAGTTTATTGAGAAGGGCCTGCCATGTACATAAGGAATGCCTTTGTGATACCGGTCGATCCCATGTCCAACTGCTTGGGACCCACTTGTTATTTCTTTGCCTAATTTGATTCCATGCGGATGTGGCACTAAATTTGCCATTGTCATGAGGCCAAATAAGTATATCTGAAGAGTTGTTCCTGATTAGAATAGCTATGATAGTCGGCCAAAGTGATAACATTTCGGGAGAAATAGGATTAGGGAGACACCAGGTACCGTTAGCAATGAACTCGGAAACCTTCCAATCTTTGGGAGCCCCAAGATCTTTTCGTATTCTATCGTTATATAATTGAAATATACTCTTCCCATTCACCCAAGGATCGTACCACGTATTAGTACTAGTTCCAGAAGAGATTGCATAAGAAATGTATTTGATTAGCCAATTCCTTGTCTTTAAAATTCCTTTCTAAGCTGTAGAGTGGTATGTTCTTGTTGAAATTTCCCAGATTGATTCCTTTGAAAGATACCTAGCAAAAACCCATTGTGACCATAAGGAACATTTGTTTTACAAAAGATCCCACAATTATTGTACCAGGCATGCTTGATTCCAATCTCTAGTATTTCTCAAGTTTAGCCCCCCTTCATCTTTCGGTTTGTAAATGTTATCCCAATTTACCATATGCATTGCCTTAGCATTGGTGCCATTCCAGAAGAAGTTCATTAATAACCGTTCAATATCTTGGAGAAGTCTAGCAAGTAGAAGAAATGCATTACACTAATATATAGAGTAGGAGTGCAATACCGAATGGATGAGTTCGAGTTGTCCTGCTTTTGATAGAAGCCTATTTTTCCAAGAAGAAATTTTATTCTTTATTTTTTGCAGGATAGGCTGATAGTGGGTTTTGTGAATGCCTGTGGATATGAGCGGGAGACCCAAATAAGGAACCGGCAGGCTTCCCTCACTAACCCCAAAAGTTTATGCAATAAAGACCTTATCCTCAACGTAAGGGCTCATATATACTTTACTTTTCGCATGATTTAACTGAAGTCCAGAAACCATACCAAAGTCATTCATAATAGTAGCTAGGTTCTTTACTGAAGTTGGATCATTTTGGAGAAAGATAAGTAAATCATCTGCAAATGTTATGTGTGATATATGAATAGAACCAGCAATGGGTACCTTAATGCTGCCATTTAAGACTGCGTGTTCCAACATACAGCTAAGTCCTTTCATCGCAATAGTAAAGAGATACGGAGAGAGTGGATCACCTTGTCGGATGCCATTCGTGCTCCCAAAAAAACCAATAGGTGAGCCATTAAAGAGTATGATAAACTTTGAAGTTTCCAAGCAAGATTGAATCCAATTAACCCATTGCTGTGGGAAGTTCATATCGAGGAGCATCTTATAGATAAATTTCCTATTAACTGAATCAAAGGCTTTCTGTAAATCAACTTTAAAACAGATTTTTGTCCCTCTTGCTTTTGAGTGCAAATCATTGACCAAGTCGTTAGCAAGCAAAATGTTATGATGTATACTTCTCCCTTTGATGAAAGCAGCTTGATTTGGGCTAATGATCTTGTGTATTACCTTTTGCATTCTATTTGCCAATACTTTGGAGATGATCTTGTAAATAAAGTTGCATAATGATATGGGTCGATAGTCCTCTAGTGAATCAGCCCCTGCATTCTTCGGAATTAAAGAAATAAAAGTGCAATTCATCTCTCTAAGAATATGACCTGAAGAGAAAAAATGTTGGCAAGCCTTGATCACATCATTTCCAATAATAGACCAAGCAGTTTGGTAAAATTCAGCTGGAAATCCATCTGGACCTGGTCTTTTGTGCTTTAGTGACTTAAAGACAACACATACAATTTCGTCATCTGTAATTGGGGCATTGAGGATTGAAATAGCTCCGAATCAAGTTTTCTAGTCGGCTCCACATGAATGTTATTAGGTTTCCCAGCTTGATTGAGTAAGGAATAAAAAAATTGCTCTGTGTATACTTTAACCTCATCTAAATTCTCAATAAGATTATCATCTTTGTCTCTGCATTTGCTGATACGATTAATAGCCCTTCGAGTAGCAATTGAAGCATAAAAAAATTTAGTATTGGAATCCCCTAGTGTAAGCCAATGCTGTCGAGATTTCTGTTTTGCAAAACTTTCCTCCTGTTTTAAGGCTTGCATGAAGTTATTTCTGGCTTCTCTTTGTAAGTAATATTCTCATCATTTGGCTAAAGTTGCAGATCATGTTGCAATGACATTAGTTCCTTTCTGCAAAATTGAACTATGGTGGTAATATTGCCAAAGGTATTTGTATTCCACTCCTTTAGTGCTGCTTTACAGGCTTTGAGCTTTTGACATAAGATGTAAGGGGGGGATCCATGCACATTAACATTCCAAGCAGATCTGATAACATCCAGAAATTGAGGATGAGTACTCCACATATTAAAGAATCTAAACGGTTTCTTGCCTCTTGGTGTCACTTTGTCGGCGTATATATACATTAAAGAATGGTCAGAAAACAATGGAGCACCATACTCAAGAAGTGAATCTGGGTAAACTGTTAACCATCATGATTAATCAAACACCTATCAAGTCGAGCCATTATTTTTCTGTTAGCAGCACCTTGATTACTCCAGGAGAGCCAATTACCCACAGATTTCATATCAAATAATGCTGTAGTGTCAATGTAATCATTAAAACTTTGAAGTTGGCTTTCTGAAAGTTGTCTACCCCCCTCTTTTTCATTTGTGTACCGAACAGTATTAAAGTCTCCAAGAACAATCCAAGGTACATTGAGACAGCCATTTACAATATTAGTCAGGTCAGACCAAAGAGTATTTCTTTCTTGCATACTGTTTGAAGCAAATATACCAGTGAAATTGAATTGACAGCCATTCTTTTTGTCCTCTACCTTTAGATGAATGAATTGATCAGTAGTAGAAATAAAACAAGCATTAATAGAGTTAGGATGCCATAAGACCCATATTGTATCAAAAGTTTCATTTGAGTCATTGGTAAACAGTTCTGCGTCCGGCCATATTAAATTCTTTTGAGCTTGAACGCGCGATTGTTTAATTTTCGTTTCCACTAGAATAACAATATCACATGCGGCAGACTTGATTATTCTATTGAGCTCCCGACATTTCTCAGGCTTATTAAGTCCGCGAACATTCCAGCATGTTATCTTCATCAGTAATAAACAAATGAAAAGGTGGTAAGGTATTCATCCTACGACTTTGGATGGGCTGTAACATCCTTTTTCTTATCTTTCGGTTTTGTATTTTCCTCCCGCACAATATCCTTACCTTTTATGGCTTTATTCCTATATTTATCCATTTCATCTACAGCTTGTAGATTTTTAAATTTTAAAATACCTTGAATCATGTGGTCTTGATTGGTAGGGTTTGTTGAAGCACGATAAGATTGTTAACACAATATCCTGGATAGTACTTGTTGGAGCAGCCTGGCTAGAGAGGTTTGTTGGGGCATGAGTTTGTTGAGGAGAATATCCTTGCGAGATTTGTTTGGGCCTGAGTTCGTTGAGCTATTGTGGACCGATCCGAAGATATTCTTCTCCTGTCCACTAGTACCAGTACCATGGGAAACTTCTGTTGTGGAAGGCTCAGACATTATAGGAAGCGGTATATATATAAACATATATATATATATGTATATATATATATATATACATATATATATACATATATACATAAATATGTATATATATACATATATATATACATATATACATATATATTTATATCTATATATATAAATATTTATATATATTTTGTATATATATATATGTTTGAATATATATATATATATATATATATGTATATGTATATATATATATATATGTATATGTATATATATATATGTATATGTATATATATATATATATATATATATATATATATATATATATATATATATATATGTATGTATATGTATATGTATATGTATATGTATATATATATATATACATATACATATACATATACATATACATACATATATATATCTATATATATATATATATATATAAATATACATATACATATATATATATATATATACATATATATGTTGAATCTCGGATTTTGATGATGAAGTCAATTGTCATTTGTTGTCTAATCTATGTGTTGAGATAAGTGTGCAGGATTATCTACGATGAAAGTTAGACAAGCAGCAGGAGTTGCGCCGGAGTCAAGTTCATGATCACATTGGAAGTTCGAGAGTTCGACGGAAGTTCGGACGGTCGTCGGAGGTTATTTTTTTTTGGTAAGTAAAAGTAAATTGATTATGTGTAAAGTTTCTACAACTAGCTTTATCTATACAAGTCATAGACAAAGCCAAGTAACTCATAGAGTGCGAATGCGATAGTTATGACTACACATGCTGTAGACTATAACTACCTGTGGGTACATTATTTGGCATCATTCCCAAGATCTTTAGCTAATAGCAAAATTAAATTTGATAAAAATATCTTTTTCTCTTCGGGTGAAGTGCTCGGTTTTGAGATCATGCTCCATACAGGATCTTGAGTCTCTAATAATCTCTTTCAAGAGCTGAGCATTGTTTGTGTGTTGACAATCAAAGATTCTATTACATCTCTCCTTCCACATCCACCAAATAGCACATCTGAAAGTAACCATTGCTAGTTGTGTAAGAGGCCCCTTTCTTGAGAAACATTGCATAAGGTCGCCTAGTTCTTGGTGCAAGTTTGGTTCTGCGAGAACAGATCCGAGAAGTCCAGAAGCTTGCCAAGCGAAGCTCGTCGGAACTTGCCAAGTGGATCGTCACAAAGTCCAGGAGTTTGCCGGAAGTCCGCAGGAGCATCACCGAGGGTTCATCGGATGATCGACGGAAGTTCGCCGGAAACTCGCCGGAAGAAGCGATTGACGCACCGAAGCAAAGCTGCAGAAATTGTCTTAGATTTAATCGTAGTTAGCACATTGATTAAGTTGGAAAATGGGAGGTGATCCCTTTGGCTTAATCTTGGGGCAATTGGGCCCCTGAAAGACTGAAATTGGGCCGAATGGAACTAACCATTCGGACCCTGATTGCACCAGGAGGTGCAACCGCCTAGGCCAGGAGGTGGCACCGCCTGGGCTAAGCCTCCCAGCGAGACTGGGCGGTGCGACCTCCCCAGCCGGGAGGTGGCACCGCCTGAGCTCAGTCTTCGAGCAAGACTAGGAGATGCAACCTCCCTGACAGAGAGGTGGCACCGCTTGAGCTCAGTCTTCGAGCAAGACTGGGCGGTGCAACCTCCCTGACAGAGAGGTGGCACCGCCTGAGCTCGGTCTTCGAGCTCTGCCAGGCGGTGCAACCTCTCCAGTCAAGAGGTGCAACCGCCTGATCCCGGAATTCCGGGATTTGATCGTTTTGAGCTCGAAATTTGAATTGGGTTGGGGCCTATAAATACCCCACCCATTCAGCACTGAAAAGATACAGACCTACACCGAAATCTTGATCTTTTCTGTGATTCTAAGAATTCAAAAGTGTTGTAAAGCCTTTAAGTCTCCTCCTTCTGTTCTTCAAGTTCTTGAGTTGTAAAGTGAGGAGAGAAAGGTCTGTAAAGGTTGTCTCCTGAGCCTGTCAAAAGGAGAGAAACTGTAAAAGGGCAGTTGGCCTTCGCCTATTGAAGGAAGGCCTCTAGTTGACGTCGGTGACCTCGTCGGTGGAGGAAGCCAAAAGTGGAGTAGGTCAAGACTGATCGAACCACTCTAAATCTCTGGTTTGCGTTTATTTTGAGCACTTTATCATTACTGCAAACCTCCTTCATAACTACTGCTTTCTGCGCTTTTACGAACAAGTTCTAAGTGCTGTTCTTTCAGAATCTGCATTCAGACGTAAATAGGTGTTTTCGTACATTATAGTTTACGTTTACGTTTTGATTCTGCAAAACTGTCTTCTGCCTCTTCACGAACAAGTTTCTAAGTGCTTATCTTTCCAAATCTGTTTTCAGACGTAAACCAGTGTTTTCGTGCGATATTTACATTGCAGTTTACGTTTACACCTTGATTCTGCAAAAATGTCTTCTGCGCTTTTACGGACGAGTTTCTAAGTTCAGATCCCTTTGAAACTGCGTCTAGACGTAAAATTGCGTTTAGACGTAAAACTGTCCAAACTGTGTTTAGACGTTTTAGACGTAAACTGAGTTTAGACGTAAATATGAGTTTAGACATAAATCTGCGTTTAGACGAAAATCTGCGTTTAGACGTAAATCTGCGTTTAGATGTAAAACTGCGTTTTAGACGTAAACTGAGTTTGGACGTAAATCTGCGTTTAGACGTAAATCTGCGTTTAGACGTAAATCTGCGTTTAGACGTAAAACTGCGTTTAGACGCAAACTGCATTTAAACGTAAATTGTGTTTAGACGTAAACTATGTTTAGACGTAAACTGCACTTAATCATAAGTTATCTTAGAGTCGGCTTTTGCTTCAAAACTGATTTTTAACGAACGAATGCAGCTTTTGTTTTTAATCGCAAAAAGATTTCCGCTGTACTAATTCACACCCCCCCCTCTTAGTGCTCTCGATCCTAACAATTGGTATTAGAGCAAGGTTAACTCTCTAACGGATTAAAACCCAAAGAGAAATGGCATATGCCGGAAACCAAGAGGGGCATTCTATTACTCGTCCACCCATGTTCAGTGGGACGGACTACACCTACTAGAAGACCCGAATGAGGATCTTTCTTATTTCTATGGATTTTGAACTGTGGAACCTTGTCGAAAATGGTTTTTCAATGTCTTCTCTTCCAATGATCGATTGGAATGAATTGGAGAAGAAGGCTTTCGCTCTTAATGCAAAGGCTATGAATGCCTTATTTTGTGCACTTGACAAAAACGAGTTCAACCGTGTTTCAACTTGTGAAACTGCATTTGATATTTGGCACACACTCGAAGTGACCCATGAGGGCACAAGTAGAGTAAAAGAGTCAAAAATCAATTTGCTATTACATTCTTTCGAACTTTTTCGGATGAAACCGAGTGAAACCATTGGCGACATGTTTACCCGTTTCACGGATGTCGTTAACGGTCTAAAAGGACTCGGAAAGAGCTTTTCGGATTTTGAGCTTGTTAATAAGATACTAAGATCCCTTCCTAAGAGTTGGGATCCTAAAGTCACGGCTATTCAAGAGGCAAAAGATCTGCGAAATTTCCCTCTTGAAGAATTAATCGGGTCATTAATGACCTACGAAATGACTTGTAAAGCTCATGAAGAGCAAGAAGACATCCTTCCAAAGAACAGGAAGGATATGGCACTCAAAACTTCTGAAGATCACTTGAGAGATAACTCAAGTGATGAGGACTGTGACGACGACTTGGCACTTCTAACTAGAAAATTTAAAAAATTCATTAAAAGAAACAAGTTTAAGAATGATACTAAAAATAAACTTGAACCCAAGAAGGATCAAGTTATTTGCTATGAGTGCAAAAAGCCGGGACACTACAAGAGTGATTGTCCCCAAGCCAAAAAGAGAACAACAAAGAAGAAAGCACTCAAAGCAACATAGGATGATTCGAGCGCATCTGAGGAAGAGGAGTCCAACACCGAGCAAGTTGCTCATTACGCCTTAATGGCTATCGGAGAGGAGGTAACTAATTCATTAAATGCTGATTTATCTTTTGATGAATTATTAAATGCTTTCAATGACTTATTTGACGAATGCAAGAGTATCAGTAGAAAATATAAATTGCTGAAAAAGGTGCATGATAGTCTTACTTGTGAGTTTGACAAGTTAAAAGTTGAAAGTCATGATAGTTTAAATTCATGTACCAAATGTCATGATTTAGAAACTTTCCAAAAAGAAAACCTGCTACTCAAGGATACCTTGAAGAAATTCGAGGTTGGTAGCAAGTCATTGAACATGATCCTTACAAATAAGGGTCACGTTCCCAAAAGAAGTGGAATTGGATTCGTGAGAAGTTCTCACCAAAATCCAACCACCTTCATAAAAGGCTCCATCTTACATGTTCAACATCAAAACAAATGCAACTTTTGTTGCAAATTTGGACACAAGACACATTGTTGTCCATTCAAGAAAATAAGTCCAAACAAATTGATTTGGGTTCCTAAAGGAACCATGACAAATTCTATGCAACATGATAGAAAATATAGATCTATTTGTGAGGCACCCAAAAACAAATGGGTACCTAAAAATCATCCCTTCCTGTAAAAACATTAAAATTTTAGACTGGAGCAAGAAATAATATTCTGCTCCATAATTCATAAAGGAACTTGCTATGTTTAAATAACAAGTGGAAATCATGAAATCACAAATGCGATTTGGTTACAACCTTATTTAACTTTTCAGAATTAGAAACGTATAATTCCCAAATTCACATATCCTCTTGATCTTCGAACCTATCGATTTCATTCATTCATCATCTTCGGATCCATCCTTGTATTATGAAGAAACTGAGCACGTCATGAACTTGAAAGGGTTACCAACTTGAACAAACTATCACAAACATGTGTACGACATTGAAAGTATGCATGTTAAAAGATCTATCTTGATCGTACAAGAATCTTTGCCTTAAAATAAAAATACGTAGAAAAGTTAATTGCTCTGAATGAAAACTCTTCTCAAGACAAAAAAAAAATTAAATTAAATTTTTTTTTTTAAAATCACGTTAGGTGCTCACTGGCTGCAGGCGGTGGCACCTCTCCAGCCAGAGGTGGCACCTCCAGCTACCACGGCTTGCCAGCGGTTGCACCGCTCCAGCCATAGGTGCAACCGCCCGCAACTCTGCCTTTTTAACCCACGCTAGGGCCGGCGGTGAAACCGACCCCAACTCACTCCCATTCCCTCCTCTACTCCTCCAAGTCTCCTCCATCCTCATTTCACTCCTCTAAGCTTTCCAAATACCTCCCATTTCGGAGCAAAACATCAAGAGTCCTTCCTTCTCTTGAAGATTTCACCAAGGTACTCTCTAAGAAGCCCTTAAATTCTGTTTTGTTCTTCATTTACTCTTGCTCATCATCATCCCTCAAAACAGCAGTTGTTATGGGATCTAGAAGATCCTCAAGGGACAAGGGAAAGAGGAGATTAGTAGAAGAGTTTGATTTCACTCTTTTCGATTCAAAATACCATGCTGAAAAATTTTCCTCTTTCGAACTTAGATGTATCAATAAGGGAAAATACGTAGATCTAAATGAACTAAGAGACTTAGAGACTATCCAATGGTTTGCAAACCTAGATCTACTTCCGATCTTGCAGATTAACGAACCCATCTATCCTAGGCTAGTTAGATTATTTTACAATAACATACAAATAGATGATGAAGAAAGGATGTCCACCTATCTTTTAGGACAACACATCTCAATCACTGATAGATTCATTTGTGATATGATAGGCATACCCATAAAAAGCATAGGAATTTACTTTAGAGGATCATGGGATGATGAAAGTATTGGAACATCCTATGTTGAAGCCTTAGGAACAATCTTTGCCAATCCTAACATAGCATTAGTTCCTAAAAGTTGTGAACATCTATTGCCTTTGAACACTAAGATACTCCATCATATCATGACTAGTATAATTCTTCCTAAACAATACCATCATGATGAAATAAGTCAATTAGAATTAGGAACTAAGTACTTAATCATGAAGGGACATGACATCTGTCTTGGTTATCTTATTCAACAAAACATGTTAGAATTATCTAAGAAAGATATGATGCTCCCATATGGTGGTATAATCACTAGAATAATAAAAGCTTACGACATTCTAATACCACCAGAAGAAGAAGTAATGAAAGTAGATCGATTCAGCATAATAAACAAAAATCTACTTCACCGACTAAGATGTTACTATAGAAACGGTAACTGGGTTAGAATCCCTAGAAGGACTGATCACCCTCAACCTGAACCAGAACCGGAAACACCAGTATTTAGGGGTACCCAATCTCCTCCGATCCTTCCCTTTGAGGAAACACATCCAGTTGAGCAAACTCATACATCCATCGAAGAAATTGGGATTCGTATGGATCGATTCGAACAGAGACAAGAACGGATGGAACAACGACAAGATCAAATCCTATCTGAGCTGCAGCAAATTCATAGTCAATTTGACTCCTTGTTTAGGCACTTTAATTTTCCACCTCATCAATGAACTTGTTGAACACCTGTTGTTGTTGTAAACTTCTTATGTTACTTCTGATGTAAACATCTATCGTGATAAACTTATATCTTACGCCTTGTGGTAAAAGTTATCTCAGATTTTTATGGTATCATTACTGTTTGGTATATGATGTGTCCAAATTAAGAATGTTGTGCTTTGAAACTAAAAAGTTTTGAAAACCTTGTGCTTTGATTTCATAAGAAGAGAATTAGGAATGTTGATATGTCCGAATAGATAAACTTGCTAAAATTATTTTTCGGACTATATTGCATCACTTGATTGCCATGTTTCTATGTGAAAATCTGCAACAAAATCTTGTCCGAATGCATCTTATTTATTCGAATGCTATAAAAACATATTTTCTCGTACACTTTCATGAATAAATTTGATGAAGTGATATGTATGTACTCCATCCTGCAAAATCTTTATAAAGGGGGAAGAAGTTTTTAAAGCAATCTACGTAAAATTCCTCTATAAGCTTGCTAATATTTATTTTTCTAGTATCATAATTACTATGCTTTCTGTTGATGACAAAGGGGGAGAAATATATGAATTGATAAACACTGCTATGATTATGCCATCCTTGCATCATCAAG
>NC_088339.1:7765000-7875000 GCF_036884655.1 Musa acuminata AAA Group | reverse complement strand
GACTTTTACGTCAGAATCAGATTTCAACGTACGAACGTAATTTTAATCGTCGAAAGTTTTCCGCTGCACTAATTCACCCCCCCCTCTTAGTGCTCTTGATCCTAACAATTGGTATTAGAGCGGGGTTAACTCTCAAACGGATTAAAACCCAAGAGAGATGGCATACGCCGGAAACCAAGAGGGCCACTCTATTACACGTCCCCCCATGTTCAATGGGACGGACTACACCTATTGGAAGACCCGAATAAGGATCTTCCTTATTTCAATGGATTTTGAACTTTGGAATCTTGTCGAAAATGGATTTTTGAAGTCTTCTCTGCCAATGATCGATTGAAATGAATTGGAGAAGAAGACTTTCGCTCTTAATGTAAAGGCTATGAATGCCTTATTTTGTGCGCTTGATAAAAATGAGTTCAATCGTGTTTCGATTTGTGAAACTGTGTTTGATTTTTGGTATACACTCGAAGTGACTCACGAAGGCACAAGTAGAGTGAAAGAGGCAAAAATCAATCTTTTGATACATTCTTTTGAACTTTTCCGAATGAAACTGAGTGAGACTATTGGGGACATGTATACCCGTTTCACGGATGTCATTAATGGTCTAAAAGGACTCGGCAAAAGTTTTTTAGATTTTGAGCTCGTAAATAAGATTCTAAGATCCCTTCCTAAGAGTCGGGACCCTAAAGTCACTGCTATTCAAGAGGCTAAAGATTTAAACAACTTTCCTCTTGAAGAACTAATCGGGTCATTAATGACCTATGAAATGACTTGCAAGGCTCATGAAGAGCAAGAAGACATCCTTCCAAAGAACAGGAAGGATATGACACTTAGAACTTTAGATGACCACTTGAGAGAAAACTCAAGTGATGAGAACTGTGACGATGACTTGGCACTTCTAACAAGGAAATTCAAAAAATTCATTAAGAGAAACAAGTTTAAAAGTGATACAAAAAATAAACTTGAACCCAAAAAGGACCAAGTTATTTGTTACGAATGCAAAAAGCTGGGAAACTACAAAAGTGATTGTCCCCAAGCCAAGAAGAGAACATCAAAGAAGAAGGCGCTCAAAGCAATGTGGGATGACTCGATCGCGTCTGAAGAAGAGGAGTCCAACACCGAGCAAGTTGCTCATTACGCCTTAATGGCCATCGGAGAAGAGGTAACAAATTTAATTGATGCAGATTTATCATTTGATGAATTATTAAATGCCTTCCATGACTTATTTGATGAATTTAAAATAATTAATAGAAAATATAAATTACTAAAAAATAAGCATGATAGTCTTGTTAGTAATTTTGATAAATTAAAAACTGAATATCACGATAGTTTAGCTCAATGTTAAAAATGCCATGATCTAGAAACTCTCCAAAAGGAAAACTTGCTACTTAAGGACACCTTGAAGAAATTCGAGGTTGGTAGCAAGTCTTTGAACATGATCCTTGCAAACAAGGGTCACATTCCCAAAAGAAGTGGAATCAGATTTGTGAGAAGTCCTCACCAAAATCCAACCACCTTCATAAAAGGCACTATCTTACATGTTCAACACCAAAGCAAATGCAACTTTTGTTGCAAATATGGATATAAAACGTATCATTGTCCATTCAAGATAATTAGTCCGAACAAACTGATTTGGGGAACCATGATAAACTTCTTTATACACTGTAGATCAGTTTTCGAGGCACCAAAAAGTATATGGATACCTAAAAATTATCCTTTCTTATAGAGACATTCACCATCACAAGCTAAGAGCAAGAGATGGTACCTTGATAGTGGATGCTCAAGGTATATGACCGGAGATCCATCTCAATTCTCTAAGCTCACTAGCATAGACGAAGGCTATGTCACCTTCGGAGACAACAACAAGGGTAAAATCATTGGCAAAAGAACTATAGGTAACAAATCCAACTTCTTTATTGATGATGTTTTGTTAGTTGATGGTTTAAAACATAACCTCTTAAGTATTAGTCAATTATGTGATAAAGGATATATCGTCAAATTCGAATCTAATGCTTGCATCATTGAAAAACTACACCAAAACACATCTATAATTGCATTAAAACAGAATAACGTATACACCATTGACATCAATGATTTTTGCAATGAAATGTGTTTCTCGGTTTTGAATGAGGATGCTTGGCTTTGGCATAGGAGATTAAGTCATGTTAGCATGAAACTAATCACTCAAATATCATCCAAAGAACTTGTATGAGGAATTCCTCATATCAAGTTCATCAAAGATAATGTGTGTGATGTTTGTCAATTAGGAAAACAAACTAAGAGTAGTTTCAAATCTAAGAATCAAATAAGCACCTCTAGGCTCTTACAATTGATCCATATGGATTTGTTCGGACCAATCTCTACATCAAGCCTACGAGGTAGCAAATACGCTTTTGTCATTGTAGATGACTATAGTAGATACACATGGACTTACTTCTTGAAACACAAAAATGAATGCTTTAAATATTTCACCAAGTTTTGTAAACTTGTTCAAAATGAAAAGGGTTTTATGATTTCATCAATTTGAAGTGATCATAGTGGAGAATTTCAAAATCATGATTTCCAAGAATTTTGTGAATCTAATAGATACAACCACAACTTATCCACTCCAAGAAATTCTCAACAAAATGGAGTAGTAGAAAGAAAGAATAGAAATTTACAAGAAATGGCAAGAACCATGTTAAATGAACATAGCCTACCCAAATACTTTTGGGCTGAAGCCGTAAACACTACATGCTATATTTTGAATAGAGTTCTAGTAAGACCCTTACTCACCAAAACTCCCTATGAGTTGTGGAAAAATAAAAAACCCAATGTTTCATATTTTAAAGTTTTTGGGTGTAAGTGTTTTATCTTGAATGAAAAAGATGCCTTAGGAAAATTTGATGCTAAATCCGATGATGGAATTTTTCTTGGTTATTCTTTGGTTTCTAAAGCTTTTTATATCTTCAATAAAAGAACTTTAATTATAGAAGAATCCATTCATATTGTTTTCAATGAGACTTCCGAAATCAAGGAAAATGATTTTGATGATGATGTTAATTTTAATTCTTTGAATTTAAATGAAACCCCTTCTCCAACTAGCAACTTGGATGCATCCACTTTCGAAACACCCTTACCCAAGGATTGGAAGTATGTAGATGCTCATCCTAAGGAGCTAATCCTAGGAGATACATCTAAGGGGGTTCAAACACGTTCTTCTCTTAAAAATTTCTGTGCCAACGCCGCTTTTCTCTCCCAAATTGAACCTAACTGTATTGACGAAGCCATGAAAGATGATTCATGGATTATCGCAATGCAAGATGAGTTAAATCAATTTGAGAGAAATGAGGTGTGGAAGCTTGTTCCTAGGCCAAATGACCATTTAGTTATTGGTACTAAATGGGTCTTTAGAAACAAGTAAGATGAATCTGATATCGTGGTTAGAAACAAGGCTAGATTAGTGGCCAAAGGTTTCAACCAAGAAGAAGGTATCGATTACGAAGAAACCTTCGCTCTTGTGGCTAGATTAGAAGTCATAAGGATGCTCCTTGCCTATGCTAGTAATAATAATTTTAAGTTATTTCAAATGGATGTTAAAAGCGCTTTTCTTAATGGCTTTATTTCTGAAGAAGTTTATGTTGAACAACCTCCCGGATTTGAAAATAAAAGCCTCCCTAATCATGTATTTAAATTAACCAAAGCTCTCTATGGTTTAAAACAAGCCCCAAGGGCTTGGTATGATAGATTAAGTACTTTTCTTATTGAAAATAATTTCACAAAAGGCAAGGTCGATACCACATTGTTTATCAAAAATTTTGAAAATAATTTTCTCATTGTTCAGATTTATGTTGATGATATTATCTTCGGTTCTACAAATGAATCTCTTTGTGAATCTTTTGCTAAATCCATGAGTCTCGAATTTGAAATGAGTTTGATAGGAGAATTAACCTTTTTCTTAGGATTACAAATTAAGCAACTAAGCAATGACATCTTTATTAGTCAAACTAAATATGCCTTCGATTTTCTAAAAAGATTTAATATGAATAGCTCAAAAGCTATTAACACTCCTATGACCACCTCCACTAAGTTAGAAGTTGATGAAAGTGGAGAAAGCTTCGATCAAAAAACTTATAAGGGTTTGATAGGAAGTTTACTTTACCTCACTACAACTAGACCAGATATCATGTTCAGTGTAGGACTTTGTGCTAGGATTCAATCGAACCCTAAGATATCTCATTTTAAAGCGGTTAAAAGAATACTTAGATATCTTAAAGGTACCACAAATCTAGGATTATGGTATCCAAAATCCGATAATTTTGAGTTAATTGCGTATGTTGATACGGATTTTGCTGGGTGTAGATTAGATAGAAAAAGCACATCAGGAACATGTCAATTTTTGGGACATTCCCTTGTTTCCTGGTCATCTAAGAAATAAAACTCGGTTGCACTATCAACAACCGAAGCTGAGTATATTGCAGCTAGTGCATGTTGTGCACAAGTTGTGTGGATGAAAAACATCTTAGAAGATTATAAAGTCCATCTTAAAAACATTCCCATTAATTGTGATAACACAAGTGCAATATGTTTAACAAAGAATCCCATTCAACACTCAAGAACAAAACATATTGATATTAGGCATCACTTTATACGAGATCATGTCACTAATCATGATGTAATCATAGAGTTCATTGATACTAAGCATCAACTAGCTGATATGTTTACAAAACCTCTAAGCGAAGAACAATTTGATTTCATTAGAAGAGAATTAGGAATGATGCATAAACTTGTTAAAATTATTTTTCAGACTTTATTGATTGAATGATCAAATCACTTGATTGCCATTACATGCCTAAAATTACATGTTGAAAATTATGTTTTTTGGATACAAAAATTTCCATAATAATGAGCATGTTTTGTCTTCATGATTTTATTTGAAAATCTATAGTATAGTCTTGTCCTAATGCATTAAAGTGTTAATTTCATTTTTGGATTCTCTTAACTAGTGGTATTTTAACAATCAGATTTTCTCGATACATTATCATTTTCCAAACTTAATAAGCATATGTATATCGAGTTTGATTCTCATCATTGATTTTTGACATATGGAATTAACTAGTAAAAACATCTCTCATACACTTATCATGTGAAAAATATTTTTTGAGAAATGAATTTGATAAAATGATTCCTACTTGTAAATTCCTTTTTGAAATATGGATGATAGTATTTTTACTTGCAAGGATTTGTTTCACATACATATCTTGATCCTTGTAAAAATGGAATATGATTTAATCTCTCATCGATTTTAACTTAATTCAAAGTAAACTCATAAATAGCTGGTATCACAAATAGCCTTCCTCCTTCATGCAAAAAGATAATAACAAATGAAAAGGAAGAAGTATTAAAAACTATCTCCATGTCATGTTTTCCTTGAGATGTTTGCATAATTGGTATCCTATCACTCAGTTGGAAAATGACATGAGCCTAGTTATGGCATGAATAAAACCGCACTTATGCTTAAAAATTGTTTATATTGTTTTCCTTTTTGTTGATGACAAAGGGGGAGAGATATATGAATTGATGCTATGATTATGCCATGCTTGCATTATCGAAAATATATGAATCGATGATAACTATAATTGCCATATTTGCATTATGCCATGTTTGAATCATATTAAGATATCAAGAACTTGCATCGTAATTTTACATGCTGATATCTTATGTTGAACTGCTACAATCGTTCATATTTGAAATGTAAAACTTGAGAATGGATGCCAAGTCTAGACATCATTTTCAGTAAGATATATCATGATAGGAATCATGATGGGAGTAATTGATAAGGTTAAGAGTTCTTAACTTATCAATAAGTCTATTGATTTCAAAGGCCTTGAATTCAAGAATGACTTATCTCAAGTATGGCATATAGATAGGGGGAGTTAAGGTTAACTCTGTTATCAATTGATTGTCATCATAAAAAAGGAGGAGATTGTTGTATCTCGGATTTTGATGATGAAGTCAATTGTCATTTGTTATCTAATCCATATGTTGAGATAAGTGTGCAGGATTAATTATGATGAAAGTAAGACATGCAGTAGGAGTTGAGTCGGAGTCAAAGACTCTGATCACGTAGGGAGTTCGAGAGCTCGACGGAAGTCCGGACGGTCGTCGGAGGTTCTGCGGGAAAAAATCCAAGAAGTCTAGGAGCTTGCCAAAAGAAGCTTGTCGGAACTCGCCAAGTGGATCGTCGCAAGTCCAGGAGTTTGCCGGAAGTCCGTCGGAGCATCGCTGGAGGTACGTCGAATGTTCGCCGGAAGCTCGTCGGAAGAAGCGATTGACGCACCAGAGCAAGCTGTAGTAAATGTCTTAAGAATTATCATAGTTAGCATGTAGATTAAGTTAGGAATGGGAGGTGATCCCATTAACTTAATCTGGGGGCAATTGGGCCCTTGACAAACCCAAATTGGACCGAATGGATCAATATATTCGGACCAGAATTCCTACTAGGCGGTGGAACCGCCAGGGTCGGCGGTGGCACCGCCCAGGAGAGGGTCTCCCAGGAAAGCTGGGCGGTGCAACCGCCCCAGGCAAGCGGTGGCACCACCTGGGCTCAATCTCCGAGCGAGACTGGGCCGTGCAACCGCCCCTGACAGGCGATGGCACCACTAGGGCTCAGTCTTCGAGCGAGACTAGGCAGTGCAACTACCCCTGTCAGGCGGTGGCACTGCCCAGAAGCTCAGTCTCCAAGCTGCCAGGCGGTTGTACCGCCCCAGTCAGGAGGTGGTACCGCCAGGACCCCGGAAATCCGGGAAAAGACATTTTTGAGCTCCAAATTCAAACTAGTTTGGGGCCTATATATACCCCACCCTTTCCTTCATCAAAGGGCACCGAAAATCCAATCTTACTCTGTGATTTTTAGAGCTCAAAAGTGTTGTAAAGGCTAGAAGTTCTCCTCCCTCTTTTAACAAGTTTTTATCTTTCAAGAGAGGAGAGAAAAGTTTGTAAGGGTTGTCTCCTAAGCCCGTCAAAAGGAGTGAAACTGTAAAAGGGTGGTTGGCCTTCGCCTATTGAAGGAAGGCCTCTAGTAGATGTCGGTGACCTCGTTGGTGGAGGAAGCCAAAAGTGGATGTAGGTCAAGATTGACCGAACCACTCTAAATCTCGGTTTTCATTTACTTTGAGCATTTTATCTTTACTGCAAACCTCCTCAATAGCTTACTGCTTTTTGCTCTTTTACGAACTCACTTTCAAGTTATGTTTCCAAAAATGGTTTTACGTCGGAAATCGATTTTATCGTACGAAGGTAATATTTCAGTTTGCACTTACATTATGATTTCTATCTTAACTACAAACTTCCTACCTTACTTTACTTCAAATACATTTCCATAAACTTTCAAAGTTATTATCTGCATGAAACGACTTTTATATCGGAATCGGATTTCAATATACGAACGTAGTTTTAATCGTCGAAAGTTTTCCGCTGCACTAATTCACCGTTTGAGAAAGAGCGTGTCTCAAGTAGAAACCATTTGGGTCTGACAGCATCATGCCTGGTTTCTAGGATATTAGATAGATGTGGGAATATAGGTAAATGATAATTGAGGACAGACAAGTCCAATGGATTGGATTCCCTTATATCGTCTCGGAGCTGCGGCGTAGTAGCCTAGTACGTCCGCAGTCGATGAGTCAAGTGAATTATTTTGGAGATAATAATTCACTGCGCCAGAAAGAGTTCTGACAGGAATGACTCACGGCCAGCTCGATATTGGGCCTAAAGGGTCACAAACATATGGTAGGCATTACGATGAGTAGAGGTTCGGATATTAGATATCCGTCGGAGCCCCTATCTTATTGGATATCGAATAAGCCCCTAAATTATTTGATTCTATGGATGAAATCCAATCAGAGCTCATGAGAGACTATTGGATAGATATCCACTAATCTAATAGGCTTGGGTAGTTGGATGGAGATCCAATACCCAATAGGGGAGGATCCACTAGGGTTAAGTTGATAAGGGACCTCTATAAATAGTAGGGCTTCAATAGTTTATTGGCTAGAGCTTTTGCTTCCTCTCCTATTCTCCTCCCCTCTCCACCTCAGAGCAGGCCTGGAGTTTTGAGGAGCATCGTCATAGCCCTGCTGTATGGATCACTACTAGAGAGGAGGGCGCTTGACATCCTTCACCCTCTCCTAGAGATCTACAAAGATTCACGGATATATGATCTCCCTAGGTAACACAATCTATCTCACACGTGGTTTTCTATTCTACGGATTTTTGTGTACCAATCTTCTCACGACGAGGAACATATCTTTAGGAATTAGGGATTTTATTTTCTGTTCTTCCGTTGCACATTTGATGTCGCCCCCAAGATTTTCCAACAGTGGTATCAGATCTAGGTTGTTCATGCAAAAATTAGTCTTAAACTGCATGTGTTGTGTTTTGGAGAAGCTTTTGATTTCAAAATCGTTGACGCAAAAGTGAGAAAAGGTAGCAATTATTGCTGCCCTTGTAGATAGCAACGCTGCCATCTACGTGTAGGCTCTCAGCCAGCGACTAGCTGGCTACTACAATGGCAACCACTAGCATGCAGGCACTGCACATGCAAGCAAGGGTGCCTGTAATGGCACCCGCAGCCAGGGTCGCAAGCACAACGACCACCTACACGCAAGTATTGTGCCAGCCCGCAAGCGGACACCTATTACCACTGGGCTCGCATGCGAGTCGATAGCAACGATGGCAGCGAGCCCCAACGGGCAGCGTTGGCCCACTGTGTGGTGCTACAACCACGGGCTAAGGCGCCGTAGGGCAACGATGCCTGCGGGTGTTGCGCCCGCAAGCACAGCCGCTTGCGGGTGCTACACCCGCAAGCACAACTGCTTGCGAGGTTGGCAGTACCAGCAGGAGCGCCCGACCACAAGGGCAGCACCATCCGCAAACACAACGCCCGTGGGCAGGGGCGATGCCCCATCCACCGCACAAGCTATTGCCGGCAAGGTGTCGGTGGCCGCAGCAAGCAAGGAGAAGAGAGGAGTTAGGGTTTTCTGGCCAAAAGATAGTTTTGCCCCTAGAATTTTTAGAAATTCCTGTTAGAATCAGGAGCACTAAGAGGGGGGGGCGGTGAATTAGTGTAGCGGAAAACTTTCGACGATTAAAACTGCGTTCGTACGATAAAAGTGATTTCGATAGAAAACCCGATTCGTAAATCACTTTAACTTGTGATCAAGCGAGATGTAGTTAAAACAAATCTATAAAGGCAGTTTACAGTTATGATGGAAATCAGAATGTAAGCGCAAACTGAAATATGATGTTCATACGATAAAACTGATTTACGTCTAAACAATGATTCAAAAAATATTGAACTTTGAAACATGATCGTAAATGCGCAGAAGGCAGTAAGCTATTGAGGAGGTTTGCAGTAAAGATAATATGCTCAAAGTAAATGCAAACCAGAGAGCACCGTAATTTTAGAGTAATTTGGTCAATCTTGACATACATCCACTTCTGGCTTCCTCCACCGACGAGGTCATCGACGTCCACCAGAGGCCTTCCTTCAATAGGCGAAGGCCAACCACTCTTTTACAGTTTCACTCCTTTTGATGGGCTTAGGAGACAACCCTTACAGAATTTTCTCTCCTCTCTTGAAAGATCAGAACTTGGGAGAAAAGAGGGAGAAGAACTTTTGGGGTTTACAACACTTTTGAGCTCTAAAAACCACATAATAAGATTAGGATTTCGGTGCTTTTGGGTTGCACTTTCATTGCTGAAAGGGTGGGGTATTTATAGGCCCCAACCCAGTTTGAATTTGGAGCTCAAAACTATCATCTCCCGTAATTCTAGGGTCTAGCGGTTGCACCGCCTGACTAGGGCAGTTGCACCGCTTGGCAGAGCTCGAAGACTGAGCCTCTGGGTGGTGCCACCTCCTGTCAGGGGCGGTTGCACCACCCAGCCAGAGCTTGGAGACCGAGCTAAGGCGGTTGTACCTCTGTCAGAGGCGGTTGCACCGCCCAACCAGAGCTTGGAGACTGAGCCTTGGGCGGTGCCACCTCTGGCCAAGTAATCTGGGTCCGAATGGGCTGATCCATTCGGCCCAATTTGGTTCTGTCAAGGGCCCAATTGCCCCAAGATTAAGTTAATGGGATTACCTCCCATTTCTAACTTAATCATCGTGCTAACTATGAATTTCTTAAGCCATTTACTGCAACTTGCTCCGGTGCGTCAATCGCTTCTTCCGGCGAGCTTCCGGCGAACATCCGACGAACCTTCGGCGATGCTCCGGCGGACTTCCAGCAAACTCCTGGACTTGCAACAATCCACTTGGCGAGTTCCGACGAGCTTCTTTGACAAGCTCTTGAACTTCTCGGATTTGTTCCCGCAGAACCTCTTACGACAGTTCGGACTTCCGTCAAACTCTCGAACTCCCAACGTGATCATAGTCTTGACTCCGGCGCAACTCCTGCTACATGTCTTTCTTCCATCGTAGTTAATCATGCACATGTAAAATAAAACTTCGATTTAGACAATTAATCCTAAGCAATTAACCAAGTTGTCCGGCATGTCATTGGTCCCTCGACGCTTCGTTTGATTCTTCGGCGCATCGTCCTCTCTTGTAGCCTATTGCCCAATCGGCCAGTTGACTCCGCAACTCCGATATCCTTGGCACAATACCCGCTCGTCTTGGCCCGATGCCCGAGTCCACGGCCCGAAGCCTTCTGTCGATACGTTGACCGATCCACCGGCCCGACATCTAATCTTCTAACATGTTCCTCCGGCACAACATGATTTTCCTACTTTAATTGTCTCATCCTGATCGAAGCATCCTACGTCACTCAAAACGCAGATTAAGTCATAAACATATATCAAGTGGTTTCATCATCAAAATACGAGATTCAACAATCTCCCCCTTTTTTATGATGACAACAACTTGATGACGGAGTTAAACTTAACTCCCGGAGTTTAAACAAACTCCCCCTATCAATATGCCATATTGATAGAACTTTGAATTCAAACTGAATTCAAGTCATTGCAATATTCATCATGAATACTTGTAACATGTCATTATGAACTTATGCATAAACTTATGCATAACATCATACTTCTCCCCCCTTTGTCATCAACAAAAAGGAGAAGTCCAACTATTCTTGTGTTTGGAATATTAGTTTAACTCGTTGCATGAAAAACATAATATCAAGTTTTATCATCATACAGTTTTGAAGCTAGAAAATTTAGCAAGTGTTACATCATGCTTAGAACATTCAAGCTATCAAGTTTTACATATGCAAGTTTTACAGCATACAAGATAGCACTTTTGTTAATGTTCAAGATAGCAAGTTCTACATCATGCAAGCTAGCAATGGTACAACATTTTAGAACTTGCAAGCTAGCAATTTAAAGATGTTCAAGAAGACAACTCTTGCTTCTTGAAATATGCAAGTTGCAAGCTAGCAAAGTTTTGCTTTCTTTGTAATGTTTGAGCTCGCAATTTTGCTTCCATTGCAAAGTGTAAGTTTAGCATGTTTACTTTACTTGAGATAGCAACTATTTGCTTCTCTTTAGACTACAAGCTAGCAATTTTTATGATATGCAAGTTTCACTACATACAAGTTAGCAAAAATTTCGAAAGCAAATGCAAGATAGCTTTCTTGTGTAAGCTTATGATTCTTGCTTCCTATTGCAATGTGCAAGTTGCAAGTTTTGCTTCTTGAGATAGGCAAGATAGCACTTTTGCAATTTTTGTTTGGCAAGCTTGTGATGTTCAAGATAACAAGCTCTTTCTTCTCTTTTGAGAAGTGTCATTTTTACTTTCTTTGCAAAATGCAAGCTAGCAAAATACCAAACTAGCAAGAGATAATGTTATACATGAGGCAAGCAAACAATTTGGCAAGTGTTACATTTGCATCTTCTCTTTTGAGAAGTGTAATTTTTGCTTTCATCTTGAATTGTGTAAGCTAGCTAGTTTGCCTCTTTTCATGATGTCCACGCTAGAAATTCTTGCTCCCCCTTTGTCATTGTCAAAAAGAAGGGAAGACCCTTTTATCAATTATCAGATTATGACAAAGATAAGTATCAATCTGATTTGTGCATGATTATATATTCAAATTAAAACATACACAATCTCAAAAACCTTATTTTTCATGCACGATGCCGAAAAATAAATCAATCATCATTAAAGGGCATATCATACATGATACTCAAACATTAAAATTTTTAAGCATTTATCAACATGTTGATCATGATACCAAACATTTATCATTTAAAGCATTCATGATACATATCATATGCAATACATCATGTACATCATTGTCATAAGTATTGCATGCATCATTTCAAATTCATGAATATTTCATCATTGCATGCATCATACCAAACCATAAAATATACAATCATCATTAATGCATGATTCCTAATCATCATTTATTTTACATCATGATGGTACCAAATTTGTCAAATTACATCCTACCATGCATGATCGAAACTTCTTATTTGTATACATCAAAACAAATTAATGAATATTTCATGTTTTCATATCATCACATAAGGAATATCAAGAAGAATTATTAGGTGATGAGATGTATTTCATACATTCAAAGAATTTCACATAACAAAATTCAAGTCATAAGCCTTAAAAGATGTCATGAAAGAACATATAAACAATCTTGATTTATAAAATGAATACTCAAGTTATAATTTCAAAAAATCAAGAGAAACCGTGATTCATTTTAACAAATCTCCTCTTAAATAAATAACATAAAGAATTGTTAGGAGATCATGAAAAAGATTGAATCCATTCAATCTTGTAAAAGAACAAGATATTAATTCATGCATATAAAATCTTGATTTAAGCATAAGAAATCTCAATTTACAAATTTCAAAAAATCAAGATAAAGTTCATTTAAATCATCAAATTAAGATCATTTTCAAGAGACTCACAAAAGTAATACAAATAGATTCATTAATTTCCCTTTTTTTAAAATCAATAAAGTCGAAAAAATAAATTTTTCAAGAAGAAACCTTTCCACTTTTTAGTTGTTTTAATTCAAGTAATTTATTTCATACATGCATGTTCTTTTCTTTTATGCCAAATAAAAACATGCATCAACGTTTAGGATCGAAAAATAAATTTCGTCATAAAACCATCAAGATCAATAGATTCTCAAAAATGAATTGTTAGGATCAAGAAAATCCGAAAATAAAATTTAATGCTTTCATGCATTCGGACATGGTTTTGCCATATGTTTTTCAAATACACTCATGAAAATAACACATGCTTATCATCATGTATAACTTAAAATCTCATACATAAAATTATCAATCATGGTATCAAAATATTTAATATTACATCATTATGAATTTCTTCAAGCATGATTTTATTTAATCAAAATCGAGAAATAACAAAGGAAATCAACATGATACACATTATTACTTCTTAACCACATATAGCATGATTTCATATTTTCAATCAAAATCATTTTGTTTGTTTATTATAAAATATATAATATTATTATTTTCAAAATTACTAGCATGATCATAATTTTTGTATTTTTATTTTTAAACATGTAATTTTCAAGAAAATTATTTCTAAACTAAAAAATAAAATACATCATGAAAGCATCAAGTAATTTCAAAATAAATTAGGGGGATTTCGATTACCTCATCATTAAAAGCGGTTAAGGCGTAGTTTGCCACCTCGCCTTTCTTGATTTTCTCCTCGTCTTTGAAGGAGATCGATTCATCCCACTTTGTGTTCTTCTTCTTGCGTTCAAAGCAAGTAGTTTTGTTCTTTTTGTTCTTAAATTTTTAAAATTTCTTAGTGAGTAGTTCTTATTCACCATCACTTGAGCTTATGCTCGAATGGTTTTCAAATGTTCTATGTCCCAAATCCTTCCTATTCTTTGGAAGGTGGTTTTGTTCATCATATTCATCATGTGCATTGTGCATCATTTCATATGTCATCAACGAACCAATTAGTTCTTCAAGTCGTAAGTTGTTTAGGTTTTTAGCTTCTTATATTGCATTTACTTTTGAATCTCACTTCTTAGAAAGAGAACGCAAAATCTTGTTTACGAGTTCAAAATCCGAAAAACATTTTCCAAGAGCTCTTAAACCATTGATGACATCCGTAAAACGGGTGTACATGTCACCAATGGTTTCGCTTGGCTTCATTTGAAAAAGCTTGAAATCATGCATCAAAAAGTTAATTTTGGACTCTTTCACTTGGCTAGTGCCTTCATGAGTGACCTCAAGAGTTCTCCAAATATCAAAAGCCGAATCACATATCGAAACGCGATTAAATTCAATTTTGTCAAGTGCACAAAACAAGGCATTCATAGCCTTTGCATTTAAAGAAAAATACTCCTTCTCCAAATCCGACCATTCGTTCATCGGTTTAGATGGAAGTTGAAAACCGTTTTCAATAATATTCCATAAATCCAAATTCATAGAAATCAAGAAAACTCTCATTCGAGTTTTCCAATAAGTGTAGTCCAATCCGTTAAACAACGGTGGACGAACAACCGAAAAACCCTCTTTAAAGCCATGAAGAGCCATTTCTCTCGGGTGTAAATACGAAACGAGAAATACCGGGCTCTAATACCAATTGTTAGGATTAGGAGCACTAAGAGGCGGGAGGGGGGGGGGGGGGGGTGAATTAGTGCAGTGGTAAACTTTCGACGATTAAAACTACGTTCGTACGATAAAAGTGATTTCGATAGAAAACCCGATTCGTAAATCACTTTAACTTGTGATCAAGCGAGATGCAGTTAAAGCAAATCTATAAAGGCAGTTTGCAGTTATGATGGAAATCAGAATGTAAGTGCAAACTGAAATATGATGTTCGTACGATAAAACTGATTTACGTTTGTACATCGATTCGGAAAATACTGAACTTTGAAACATTATCGTAAATGTGCAGAAGGCAGTAAGCTATTGAGGAGGTTTGCAGTAAAGATAATATGCTCAAAGTAAATGCAAACCAGAGAGCACCATAATTTTATAGTGGTTCGATCAATCTTGACCTACATCCACTTCTGGCTTCCTCCATCGACGAGGTCACCGACGTCCACTAGATGCTTTCCTTCAATAGGCGAAGGCCAACCACCCTTTTACAGTTTCATTCCTTTTGACGGGCTTAGGAGACAACCCTTACATAATTTTCTCTCCTCTCTTGAAAGATCAAAACTTGGAAGAAAAGATGGAGAAGAACTGTTGGCCTTTACAACACTTTTGAGCTCTAAAAATCACAGAATAAGATCAGGATTTCGGTGACTTTGGGTTGCACTTTCATTGCTAAAAGGGTGGGGTATTTATAGGCTCCAACCCAGTTTGAATTTGGAGCTCAAAACTGTCATCTCGTAGAATTCCGGGGTCTGGCGGTTGCACCGCTTGACTGGGGCGGTTGTACCGCCTGGCAGAGCTCGAAGACTAAGCCTTTAGGCGGTGCCACCTCCTGTCAGGGGCGGTTGCACCTCCTGCCAAAGCTCGGAGACCGAGCTCTAGCGGTGCCACCGCCTGACTGGGGCGGTTGCACCGCCCAGCCAAAGCTCGGAGATTGAGCCCTGTGCGGTGCCACCTTTGGCCAAGTAATCTAGGTCCGAATGGGCGGATCCATTCGGCCCAATTTGGGTCTGTCAAGGGCCCAATTGCCCCAAGATTAAGTTAATGGGATCACCTCCCATTTCTAACTTCATCATCGTGCTAACTACGAATTTCTTAAGACATTTACTGCAACTTGCTTCGGTGCGTCAATCGCTTCTTCCTGCGAGCTTCCGACGAACTTCCGGCGAACATCCGACGAACCTTTAGTGATGCTCCGGTGGACTTCCGGCAAACTCCTGGACTTGCAACGATCCACTTAGCGAGTTCCGACGAGCTTCTTTGGCAAGCTCCTGGACTTCTCGGATTTGTTCCCGCAGAACCTCCGACGACCGTCCGGACTTCCGTCGAACTCCCAACGTGATCATAGTCTTGACTCCGGTGCAACTCCTGCTGCATGTCTTTCTTCCATCATAGTTAATCCTGCACATGTAAAACAAAACTTCGATTGAGACAATTAATCCTAAGCAATTAACCAAGTTGTCCGGCATGTCATTGGTCCCTCGACTCTTCGTCTGATTCTTCGGCGCATCGTCCTCTCTTGCGGCCTGTTGCCCAATCGGCCAGTTGACTCCGTAACTCCGATATCCTTGGCACAATAACCGCTCTTCTTGGCCCGATGCCCGAGTCCACGGCCCGAAGCCTTTTGTCGATACGTCGACCGATCCACCGGCCCAACGTCCAATCATTTGACATGTTCCTCCGGCATAATATGATTTTCTTGTTTTAATTGTCTCATCCTGATCGAAGCATCCTGCGTCACTCAAAACGTAGATTAAGTCATAAATATATATCAAGTGGTTTCATCATCAAAATATGAGATTCAACAATTCCAAGTTCTATCCTTTGTTCAAATTATGAAAATACCCCCTATAAATCAAAAAATTCCCTACATGTCCCTGATTTTAAAAAAATATTAATTAATTAAAAATATTTAATTGATTATTATTTTTTATTATTTTCTAGTAGTCTTACATGATGATGATTTATACATTTGATGTATGATATGTAGACGGATGATCATGAACCGTGTGATGTATGTACTTGTGATTATTATCATTGGGGCCTATGAGCCTCCATTTTATTTCTCATTTATTGTCAGGCCTGCATGTCTATAATTAAGTTGTAATCACACAAGGAGGCATAGCAAGAGCATGGAAGTGATAGCGGGACCCACGAGACGGACGATCGCGATGCATGGAGATGCGTCGAGATGCCGACAGAACCGACAAGGACGAGATGAACGATCATAGGGCGTGGAGATACACCGCTGCACACATAGATCTTGATGTAAGTGATTAGGCCCACTAGCTCGGACCTAATCACATTAGACTATGGTCCATGATCATATGGTGTAATTGCTCATGTGATGTATGATTGTTTATACATCTACTAGATATGTATATATATATATATATATATTTGTATACGATATAGATATATATTAAATATGTATATATGTGACATGTCATATTAGGAGACCAAATCAAAGAAATGTTAGGATCAGAGCAGCACTAAGAGGGGGGCGGGGGAGGTGAATTAGTGCAGCGGATTAAAACTTGTAAGTTTGAAATCGAATTTGTAAATGCAAAGAGATTTCGATTCGACAATAAGTAGCTCGAGTAAAGTGAGAAGATGAAAATTGAAAGCTTTATTGCAATGTAATAATGGTTTCAGAAAGATAAATACTCACACATTCAAGGGACATACCAATTTAAAGTGGTTCGGTCAAAATGACCTACATCCACTTGCGAAGCCTTCTTCGATGAGGCTCCCAACTTCCACTAGCAAATCATTTTAAAGAGGAAGGACAAATACTCCTCTTACAACCTTTTACAAGTGGTTCACACTCTTACAAAATTTTAAGGAGAAAGAAGGAGGTGAACACTCAAGCAATTGAAAACAAGACTTGCTAAAGACTTTGCTAAGACTTTTTTCCCAATATATTGCTTCTCAAAGGTTGTATTCTCTGCTAAGAATTGAGGGACATTTATAGACTCCAAAAAGATTCAAATTTGGGCTCCAAATTTTGAATTCTCTTGGGTTCCCGATGCTGGCGGGCCCACCGCCTGTCAGTGTTTGACATTGACAGTGTACTGGCTGTGCCACCGCCCAATCTGGCGGTACCATCGCCCGATCCTCGGGATCTAGGTGGTGCCACCACCTAGTCTGGCGGTGCCACCACCTAGTCTGGCGGTGCCACCACCTAGACTATTTTAGCTCATTGGTTGGGCTCCAAACTTGGCCCAAACCAGTCCGAACTTAGGCCCAATTGATCCCTAACCGGGTTATAGGATTAACCCTTAATCCTAACCCTAATTACATACAAACTATAAAATTAAGACATAGTCCTAAGCAAGTTTTTAACTGACAACGTCGAGTTTCCTTTCGACGAGCTTTTCGATGAACTTCCGGCGGACTTCCGATATACCCTTGGATTTCTTTCGGCAGACTCCCAGCAGGTTCCCGGTCTTATGGTGAGTTCAGCGAGTCTTTGGCAAGTAGCCGAACCTTCTTGGTGATCTCCACGAACCTCCGACAATCTCTCCGGTGGACTTCCGAAAACTTCGGTAAGTCCCCGATTTCTTCTCGGTTGGTTCCGGTAGCACTTCCGACGAATCTTCGGACTCTCAGCGGACTCTCGAACACCTATTACACTTGACTCTGGTAGACTTGCTTTATGTCTTCAAGCTATCATAGTTAATCCTACACAAGTAAAGCAAAACTTCGATCTAGACAATTACTCCTAAGCAATCAAGTTGTCCGGCATGTCATTGGTCCCTCGACGCTTCGTCCGATTCTTCGGCGCATCGTCCTCTCTTGCGGTATATTGTCCAATCGGCCAATTGACTCCGTAACTCTGATATCCTTGGCGTAATACCCGCTCTTCTTGGCCCGATGCCCGAATCCATGGCCCGAAGCCTTCTGTCGATACGTTGATCAATCCATCGGCCTGACGTCCAATCTTCTGACATGTTCCTCCGGCACAACATGATTTTCCTGCTTTAATTGTCTCATTCTGATCGAAGCATCCTGCATCACTCAAAATGCAGATTAAATCATAAACACATATCAAGTGGTTTCATCATCAAAATACGAGATTCAACAATCTCCCCCTTTTGATGATGAGAACCACTTGATGACGGAGTTAACCTTAACTCCTGGAGTTTAAACAAACTCCCCCTATCAATATGCTATATTGATAGAAACTCTTGGATTCAAAAATCCAAGCAATATGTCATGATAAAATTATTATATGTAATCAACATACTTCTCCCCCTTTGTCATCAATAAAAAGGAGAAGTACCACAATCAAGTGTTTATGATATAAAGTTCAACTCATTGCATGAAAAACATAATATCCATTTTTATCATCATGCAAGTTGTAAGCTTGAAAATTTAGCAAGTGTTACATCGTGCTTAGAACATTTAAGCTATCAAGTTGTAGATATGAAAGTTTTACAACATACAAGCTAGCAAATTTAAAGATGTGTAAGTTGGCATATTTGCTTTTCTTTGCGATGTGCAAAATAGCATTTCTTTGTAATGTTCAAGATAGCAAGTTCTACATCATGCTAGCTAGCAAATTAGAGATGTTCAAGAACGCAACTCTTGCTTCTTGAAATATGCAAGTTGCAAGCTAGCAAATTTTTGCTTCCTTTGCAATGTTTGAGCTAGCAATTTTGCTTCCATTGCAAAGTGCATGTTAGCATGTTCTGTATCTTGAGATAGGCAAGATTACACTTTTGGTATGCAAATTTATAGTATGCAAGATATCAACTTTTATACATAAAAAGTTAGCAAAAAGATGTGCAAGATGGACTATTTTGCCTCTTTTCAAAATGTGTAACTTGGCACATATTGCTTATATTGAGATTTGCAAGATAGCACTTTTGCTTCTTCTTGAAGTATGCAAGCTAGCTAGCTAGCAAAATTTGCTCCCCCTATGTCATTGTCAAATAGAAGGGAATAATAATACAATCATGTAATTCATTTCCTTTTACTATAATCTTCAAATCATGACAAAGGTAAATAACAAAGATGAAAAATGAATGTCAAAAGACATATCATTTTTGACAAATTTCTTCTTTTGTAAATAGAAAGCATGATAGGAAACAATCTTGATTCAAAGAGAAAACTCAAGTTATAAATTATCAAGATGTCAAGTAACATATCATGGTTTACAAGAACAAGTTTCTTGTTAGTTAATAGCAAAAAGGATTGTAGGAGAACAAAATCTCAATTCATACATATAAAATCTTATGATTCACATAGAAGATCTCCTCTTTTATAAAACAAGAGAATCATGATGAAGAATCTTGATTTACATAAAGTTTCAAAACATAATTATCAAGATCATCAATACTAAAAGACCATGAAACATTTCGACAAATCTCCTTTTAAATAGAAAACAATCTTCATTCATTCAATAGAAAATTCAAATTATAATTGTGAGAAATTAAGATCATGATTTTAATAAAATCCATTAAATTCAAATCATTTTCATAATCCATGAGATTCATAAAAATAATACAAATAGATTCATCAAAATCAATAAGATAGAGAAAAATAATTTTCAAGAAAAATGTTCTTCTCTTTTAGTTGTTTCAATTCATGTGATTTAATTTCATATATGCCAAATAAAAACATGTATCATGTTTAAAACCAAAAGTGTGAGATTTATTACAACAAAGATCAATAAGACACTAGTATTATGGTAAAAATTAATAATCCGTAAATCGCAAGATTCATCATGCATAATTTTGAAATTTATTAAGCATGATCATTGTGCATGACACTAAAACATGGTTTCAAAATGTTTAATATTTTCATTACACAATTTCATCATTATGCATCATCATATTTTCAAATTCGAACATGCACAATTTCAAAACTATATCTTTCATTTTTCATGCATGATACAAATAAATCAATCATCACTATGGGCATATCATGCATGATATTCAAGCATTCATGACATATCATTTTGGCAACATGATCATAGCTATTCAAATGATGGTATCTAAATGTCAAAATTCATTACATCCTATCATGCATGATAATTAACTTATCATTTGTATTTCATGCATTATTTTATTTCATCACGTTCAAAATATTAAGAGAATTTTGGTGACGAAATAAATATTTCATAAATACAAGTAATTGCATAAAAATCATATCATGAAAAGATAATACCAAAAGACACATTTTCTTTTGAAAAATCTCCTCTTAAATAATCAAAGTAAAATCTTAGGAGATCATAATATAGATAAAATTCATTCAATCTTATAGGAGAACAAGATATTAATTCAAGCATATAAAATTTCTCAATTCATTATGAATCATAATAAGAATTGTGGTTCCGAAAAATCACGATTCATTTAGGAAAATTTTCTCTTTAGTGCACGATAAGAAGAAATATAGCAATGATACCAATCATGATTCATTTGGATAGTAGATGCTAAAAAGAAACATTGAGGATAAAAGATCTCGATTTTTATAGAGTAAATCTCAAGTTATAAATCTCAAAAAATCAAGATAAAGCTCATTCAAGTTCAAATCATCAAATCAAAATCATTTTCAAGAGATTCATAAAAAGATGATAAAATAGATTCATCAAACCAAGAATTTTCAAGAAAAATACTTTTATCTATTTAGTCGTTTCATATAAGCATGCCTTTGTCCTTTTTGTCATATAAAAACATGCATCAACGTTTAGGATCAAAAAATAAATTTCTTCATAAAAACCATCAAGATTAATAAACCATAAAGATCATCATGTATAACTTTAAAATCTCATGCATAAAATCATCAAATCATGGTATCAAAATTTTAACATTTTCATTATAACTTTATGCATCATTAAGTATACAATCGTCAAGCATGACACTATTTCATTTATGTGTAATAGCCACTCTTATTATCATGAATCTTGAATCGTCAATTGTCAATCGTCAATCGTCATTTTAAAGTATACAATCATCAATCGTCAAGCATGCCTATTTAATTTATATCAAATCAAAACATGTATTATTTTTAAAGCCACTTTTATCGCGGTATAAATCGATAATCCATAAATAATAAAAGATCATTATGGAAATCATCAAAATCAATAATCTATAAATTACCCAAAACTCAACATCATCATGCATAATTTCCAAAAAAAAAAAAAATTATTAGGCATGATATCATATTTCATAAGGTATTTTTAATCAAAATCATTTTGTTTATCATAAACATATAATTTTCATGATTATTATCAAAAATACTAGAATGATAAGCATGATTTCATTTATTTTCAAAATATTCATCATGATAGGACATACAAGGCAAAAAAATCATTAAACATAAAGGATATTCATCAATCATGGTTTTATTGAGCATAAGGTATTTTCAATCAAAATCATTTTGTTATTTGTTGTAGTCATGCATTTTTCTTTTTAGGTGAATCTACCTTTTTATGCTTAGTTTTCCATACAAAAGCCATGCATCATCATTAAGCATGATGTTAAATTTCTTAATATTTTCATTAAGACATCAAGCATGTTTTCAATCAAAATCGAAAATCATCAAGATACACATTTTTTCTTCTTAAAAAAAAACATACATATGATCATTAGATTTAAATCTAACATTTTATTCCATTAACATAAAACATACAATTTTCAAGAAAAATGATTATTCAAAAAATAATAATAATAAAATGCATCTTGGAAAACATCAAGTAATTTCAAAATAAATTAAGGGGGTTTCGATTACGTCATCATTGAATGCCGTTGAAGTGTAGTTTGCCACCTCGCCTTTCTTGATTTTCTTCTCGTCTTCAGAGGAGCTTGATTCATCCCAATTTTTGTTCTTCTTCTTGCATTCAAAGCAAGTAGTTTCGTTCTTTTTGTTCTTTAATTTTTGTTTCATTTGTAGTTTAAGTTCACCATCACTTGAGCTTATGCTTGAGTGGTCTTCATGTGTTCTATGTCCCAAATCCTTTCTGTTCTTTGGATGGTTGTTCTCGAGTTCCCTTTTTGTCACATTGTTCATTTCGTAGGTCATTAAAGTCCCAATTAGTTCTTCGAGTGGAAATGTTTTAAGATCCTTGACCTCTTGAATGGCCGTAACTTTTGGATCCCAACTCTTTGGAAGGGATCTTAAAATTTTAGTTACTAGTTCAAAGTTAGAAAAACTTTTACTAAGAGTTTTGAGTCCATTGATGATATCCGTGAAACGGGTGTACATGTCTCCGATGGACTCACTTGGTTTCATTCGGAAAAGTTCGTAAGAGTGCACAAGAATGTTGATTTTGGACTCTTTCACTCGGCTAGTGCCTTCATGACTGACCTCAAGAGTTCTCCAAATATCAAAAGCCGAATCACAATTCGAAACGTGATTAAATTCATTTTTGTCAAGTGCACAATATAATACATTCATAGTCTTTGCATTTAGAGAAAACATCTTCTTCTCCAAATCATTCCAATGGTTCATTGGAAGAGAAGACATTTCAAATCTATTTTTAACTATGTGCCAAAGCTCGAGATTCAAAGAATGTAAAAAAACTCTCATTCGAGTTTTCCAATAAGTGTAGTCCATTCCATTGAAAAAGGGAGGACGAATGAGAGAGTGACCCTCTTGAAAGCCATAAAGAGCCATTTCTATTTGGGTGTTAAACCAAAGTAGAAAACCAAAGCTCTGATACCAATTGTTAGGATCAGAGCGGCACTAAGAGGGGGGGGTGAATTAGTGCAGCAGATTAAAACTTGTAAGTTTGAAACCGAATTTGTAAATGCAAGGAGATTTCGATTCGACAATAAGTAGCTCGAGTAAACTGAGAAGATGAAAACTGAAAGCTTTGTTGCTATGTAATAATGGTTTCAGAAAGATAAATACTCACACATTTAAGGGACACACCAATTTAAAGTGGTTCGGTCAAAATGACCTATATCCACTTACGAAGCCTTCTTCGATGAGGCTCCCAACTTCCACTAGCAAATCACTTTGAAGGGGAAGGACAAATACTCCTCTTACAACTTTTTACAAGTGGTTCACACTCTTACAAATTTTCAAGGAGAAAGAAGGAGGTGAACACTCAAGCAATTGAAAACAAGACTTGCTAAAGACTTTGCTAAGGCTTTTTTCCCAATCTATTACTTCTCAAAGGTTGTATTCTCTACTGAGAATTGAGGGATATTTATAGGCTCCAAGAGGATTCAAATTTGGGCTCCAAATTTTGAATTCTCTTGGGTTCACGATGCTGGCGATGTTACCGCCTGTTAGTGTCTGACACTAATAGTGTACTAGCGGTGCCATCGCCTAGTCTGCCGGTGCCATCACCGGACCTCTCGGGTGTTAGGCGGTGCCACCGCCTAGACTATTTCAGCTCACTGGTTGGGCTCCAAACTTAGCCCAAACCAGTCTAAACTTGGGCCCAATTGGCCCCTAATCGGGTTATAGGATTAACCCTTAATCCTAACCCTAATTACATACAAACTATGAAATTAAGACATAGTCCTAAGCAAGTTTTTAACCGACAATGTCGAGTTTCCTTCCGGTGAGCTTTTCAGTGAACTTTCGGCGGACTTCCGATACACCCTTGGATTTCTTCCGACGGACTCCCAGTAGGCTCCCGGTCTTGTGGCGAGTTCAGCGAGTCTTTGGCAAGTAGCCGAACCTTCTCGGTGATCTCCGCGAACCTTCGACAACCTCTCCGGTAGACTTCCGAAAACTTCGGCAAGTCCCCGATTTCTTCTCGGTTGGTTCCGGTAGCACTTCCGACGAACCTTCATACTCTCAGCGGACTCTCGAACACCCATTAAACTTGACTCCGGTAGACTTGCTTTATGTCTTCAAGCTATCATAGTTAATCCTGCACAAGTAAAGCAAAACTTCGATCTAGACAATTACTCCTAAGCAATCAAGTTGTTCGGCATATCATTGGTCCCTCGACGCTTCATCCGATTCTTTGGTGCATCGTCCTCTCTTGCGGCCTATTGCCCAATCGGCCAGTTGACTCTACAACTCCGATATCCTTGGTGTAATACCCACTCTTCTTGGCCCGATGCCCGAATCCATGGCCCAAAGCCTTCTGTCGATACGTCGATCGATCCACCAGCCCGACGTCCAATCTTCTGACATGTTCCTCCGGCACAACATGATTTTCCTGCTTTAATTGTCTTATCCTGATCGAAGCATTCTACATCACTCAAAATGTAGATTAAATCATAAACACATATCAAGTGGTTTCATCATCAAAATACGAGATTCAACAAGAAACCCCTCTCTCGATAATATTAAGTCGGCAAACGTGAGGCAATTAGATTGACCCATATGGTCTTCCATCGTTATAAGTAGGGATCAATTCTCAGTATAGGTTGTGTTGGTCGAGTCCCTCAAGGCTCACCTATATCGCGATTCACTATCTTTCCTATGACATAGAGATGTCACCGATGACCTAAGAACATGGTATGCTTGGTCGAATCCCTCAAGGGTATATCATCGAATCAAACTCATCTTGTAACAATGGTGTTGACTTAACTGAACATCATGGTTGGTCAAGTCCCTCGATACCATAGTGATTCGAAGGTCGAATAAGACGGGAATCATAAGGACTTGTGATCGGCAAGAGTTGCCTACCTTTCGGGCTTAGTGTGATTAGTCGAGTCCCTCGAGGTTACACTAAGACATTGATTGGATCCCGATCCCCACTAGAAGTCTGCCGGAGACTTCCGTTTAACGTGTTGAGGGTGTCGTGTGACTTGATAGTAAAATAGTAGGAGCATATTAAGATAAAGTTCATATCTTGATTATTTATTTTTGTAAAATTTTCATGTTATTTATTTCTGCTACATCTTTATTTTTAGAAAATATCGCTTTCAAATCCCTTATGTGGCATACTTGATGTCAACCGCCTCACTGGTCCAAATTATATGAATTGGCTCCGTAACTTGAGAATTGTTCTCATGGTGGAGAAAATCACATACGTCCTTGATACAATGATGCCTATGCCTGAGGAAGGGGCAAGCGAGGATGAAATCGCTCGCTACGTGAAATATATTGATGACTCTACTTTTGCTAAGTGTTACATTTGGGCTCTATGACTCTTGAGTTACAAAGACAACATGAAAAGATGGATGCCAGGTCCATTCTCCTACATATCCGTAAATTATTTGAGGAATAGGGAAGGACTCAGTGATACGAGATATCTAAGAGCCTCTTCCACGCTAGGATGACTGAGGGGATACCGGTTCAGAACTATGTCCTAAAGATGATTGAGTGGATAGAGAAACTCACAAGTCTAGGAATGGTCCTAGAGGATAACCTATGTGTGGATCTTGTACTTCAGTCCCTACGATATTCCTTTTCACAGTTCATAATGAATTTTAATATGAACAAGCTTGAGGTGACTCTCCCAAAGCTCCTCAATATGTTGAGGGAGGCAGAGAGCACTATCAAGAAAGAGAAACCAGTTCTCTGTTGAATCTCGTATTTTGATGATGAAACCACTTGATATGTGTTTATAATTTAAACTGCATTTTGAGTGATGCAGGTCTACTCGATCAGGATTAGACAGTTGACGCAGGAGGAATTGACGTTGCGCCGGAAGAGATCATGTCAGGATATTGGATGGCTGAATGCTTCGGACGTCGGGCATCGGGCCAAGGAGAGCAAAATTGCGCCAAGGATATCGGGGTTGCTGAGGTCAACCGCCGATTGGGCAACCAGCCGCAAAAGAGGACGATGCACCGAAGAATCGGACGAAGCGCCAACCAATGACGTGCCGGGCAATAGAATGTCAATTCGCGTTGTAATAATTGTCTAGATCGGAGTAGAGTTTTTGTTTGTGTGTGCAGGATTAACTACGATAACGATGAAGACATAAAGCGAAACAAAGTGCTAGAGTCAAGCGCGAAGGATTCGTTGGGAGTTCGAGAGTTCGACGGACATCCGAAGGTTCGTCGGGAATGCTGCCGGAACTAGCCGAGAATGAGTAGGGAGCTTGCCGAAGGGTTTTTCGGAAGCTCGCCGGAAGGTTCGTTGGAAGTTCGCGGAGCTCACCGAGAAAGATCGGAGCTTACCGTAGAAGCTCGTTGGAACTCGCCAAGATCAAATCGTGAAGTCTAGGAGCTTACCGGGAGCCCGCATAATGGTTTCCGAGAGTTTATCGGAAGACCATCGGAAGTTCACCGGAAGAAGTCTTGACTTACGGACTTTGTAATAGCTTAGAAAATGTATTTAAATTCGTAGTTAGCATGTTAATTAGGGTTAGGATTAGGTGTTAATCCTATAACCCAAGTAGGGACCAATTGGGCCTGAGTTCGGACTGGTTTGGGCCAAGTTTGGAGCCCAACCAGTGAGCTGAATTGGCCTAGGCGGTGGCACCGCCCAGCACCCGAGAGCTGGGCGGTGGCACCGCCCGGCACTGTCAATGTCTGACAGTGACAGGCGATGGCACCACCACTGACAGGCGGTGGCACCGCCAGCATCGGGAACCCAAAGAGAATTCAAATTTTGGAGCCCAAATTTGAATCCTCTTGGGACCTATAAATACCCCTCAATTCTCAGCAGAGGATACAACCTTTTGAGAAGCTAGAAGTTGAGAAAAGCTTTAGGAAAAGTCTTGTTTTCAATAGCTTGAGTGTTCACCTCTCTTCTTTTCATTGAAATCTTTGTAAATGGGTGAACCACTTGTAAGAGGTTGTAAGAGGGGTGTAAGAAGGAGGTTGATCTTCGCCTAGTAAATGAAGATCATTAGTGGATGCCGGTGGCCTCGACGGAAGAGGAATTGGAGGAGTGGATGTAAGTCACGATTGACCGAACCACTATAAACTACCATCTTCTCTGGTTTGCATTTTATTCTTGCCATTTACATACTGCAAACTACTTTACTTAGTCACTATGCTTCTAAACACTTCTAAGTTATTAAGTTTTTCAAGTTCGATTTTTTATCGTACGAAAGATTTTTCTAAAACTGAAGTTTTAATCCGCTGCACTAATTCACCCCCCCCTCTTAGTGCCGCTCCGATCCTAACATTCTCTACATTGGTGAGACCAGAAAGAAAAGGAAAGTAAAAAAGTCCCTTACGAAGGGCAAGGGCAAGGGCAGACTAGGTAAAGTAAAGGTTGCTAAGAAAGACCCGACAAAGGACAAAGGCCAGTGCTTCCACTATGGAAAATATGGGCACTGAAAGAGGAACTGCAAAGAGTACCTTGTAGTGAGGGCAAAACAAAAGCTTAGCGAAGCTTTAGGTACATTCATAATCAATCTCTATTTATGAGACTCTTATGATAACACATGGGTATTGAATACTGGTAGTGCTTATCATATTCGTAATTCATTGTAGGTTCTAACAAGGCCTAGAAGATTGGCGAGAGGCAAGATGGATCTCAAGATGGGCAATGGGGCAAAAGTTGCTGTAGTAGCTATTAGCGAGGTCACCCTACATCTACTTGGTGGAGCTATTATTGCATTGGATGCATGCTATTTTGTTCCTTCTATTATCAAAAATATTATTTTCATTTCATGTTTGATTGTTAGTGGATATAAATTAATTTTTGAGAATAATGGTTGTTTAATATTATTAGATGATGAGATAATCATGAGAGGAACATTGCATAATGGTTTGTTTATGCTAGACACTACTCCACATATCATGAATATAAATGTGTCCAAGAAGAAATGAAATGAGATAAACAGTGCATACCTATGGCATTGTAGGCTATGTCACATCTATGACGGAAGGATTCAAGAGTTGCTAAAGGGTAGATATCTAGATCCATTCGATTATGAGTTATATATAACCTGCGAGTGTTGCCTTCGTGGAAAATGGATCAACTCTCCATTTAGTAGAACTAGAGAAAGAGTCATTGAACTACTGGACCTTATATATAGTGATGTATGTGGACCCATGTCAACTCATGCCATTGGTGGTTGCTCCTACTTCATTACCTTTACTGATGATTTCTCAAGGTATGGATATGTGTACTTAATGAAGTAAAGTTCGAGGCTTTTAAGAAATTCAGAAAGTATAAGAATGAAGTGGAGAACCAGACTAGAAAGAGTATCAAGACTCTTCGATCAGATCGAGGAGGTGAGTACTTAAGTATAGAGTTTACCCGGTTCCTTAAGGACCATGGGATTCTATCCCAATGGATACCTCCTTATACACCTCAACTCAATGGTATATCTAAAAGGAGGAATCGTATGCTGTTAGACATAGTATGGTCCATGATGAGTTTCGCTGACCTACCCATCTCATTCTGGGGATATGCCCTAGAGACCGTAGCTTACCTTCTGAACAAAGTTCCAACTAAATTGTCTACACCATATGAGATATGGAAAGGGAAGAAGTCTGATCTTAAGGTTGTTAAGATTTAGGGCTGCCTTGCCCACGTTAAAAGACATAACCCCTATAAGTTGGAATCAATGATAGAGCAGTGCAAGTTCGTGGGATACCCCAAGGAAATTTGTGGCTGTTGAATCTCAGATTTTGATGATGAAGTCAATTATAATTTGTTTGATCTAATTTATATGTTGAGAAAAGTATGCAGAATTAACTACGATAGCAGTAAAATATGAAGTAGGTGTTGTGCTGGAGTCAAGATCGAGATCTTATTGGGAGTTCGAGAGTTTGTTGAAAGTCCGGGTGTTCGTCGGAAGTTCTATCATAACCAACCGAGAAGTCTAGGAGCTTGCCAAAGAAGCTCATTAGAACTCGCCAAGAATATTGTTGTAAAGTCCAGGAGCTTGCCGGGAGGCTATCGAAACATTGCCAAGAGTTCGTCGAATGTTTGCCAGAAGTACGCCGGAAGAGCAATTGACGCACCGGAACAAGAATCACTATAATTATGTCTTAGTTATCATAGTTAGAGCATAAATTAAGTTAGGATTGGGAGGTAATCCCACTAACTTAATTAGGGCCAACTAGGCCCTTAATAGGGATGAATTGGGCCGAATTGATCAGTCATTTCAGCCCTTGAAAAGATGACTGACGGTGAAACCGCCTAGAAGGCAGTGCCCCAAGATATCGGGGTGTTGGTACCGTCGACAGTGAATACTACCAGCGGTGGTACCGCCCCTCTCTACTGGTGGTACCGCCCAATGTCAGATCAGCGACAGTAGTACCGCCTAGTAACGAAAATGGTACCGCTAGTACCCAGGATTCCGGGGATCTAACACTTTTTGGCTCTAATTTTGAAGCCATTGGGGTCTATAAAAACCCCACCTTTTTCTGCATGAAAGGGCATGAAAGTATTGGCTTAATCTTGAATTCTTGTGTCATAAAAGTGTTGTAAAAGTTAGAGATCTCCTCTTTCATCTCTTAGCCTTGTAACCATCCAAGAAAGAGGAGTGAGACTTGTAAGAGTTACCTCTTAAACCTGGGAAAAGGAGAAGCACTGTAAAGAGGTGTTCAATCTTCACCTAATGAAGGAAGGCCTTTAGTGGACGCCGGTGACCTTGTCGGAGGAGGATTTCGAAAGTGGATATAGGTCACATTGACCGAACCACTCTAAATTCTGGTTTACTTTTCATTTGTGAAATTTACATTACTACGAACCTCCTTAATCTTCTCTTGCACTTTTATGAAAGCTTTCAAGTTCAACTTCTCTCTGAAACAGATTGAATCGAAACCATTTTCATCGGAATCGATTTTAATCGAAATGAACATTTTTTTGAAATCGTGAAAGTTTTCCGCTGCACTAATTCACCCCACTCTTAGTGCCGCTCTTAATTCTAACAGTTGGTATCAAAGTAAGGTTCACTCTTATTTGTTTTTAAACCCAAGAGAGATGGCATTTGCCAGCAACCTAGAGGGTCATTCAATTACACGTTCGCCCATGTTTAATGTGACGGATTACATATATTGGAAGACTAGAATGAGGATCTTCCTAATTTTAATAGATTTCAAATTATGAAATATTATAGAAAATGGATTTCAAAAGTCTTCTCTTCCAATGAACAATTGGAATGAATTGGAGAAGAAGACTTTTTCTTTAAACGCAAAGGCTATGAATGCCTTCTTTTGTGCCTTAGATAAAAACGAGTTTAATCGTGTGTCCATTTATGAAATGACATTTGATATTTGGCACACACTCGAAGTGACTCATGAAGGCACTAGTAGAGTGAAGGTGTCAAAAATCAATCTTTTAGTGTATGCTTATGAGTTGTTTCGAATGAAACCGAGTGAGACCATTGGAAACATGTACACCCGATTTATGGATGTCGTCAATGGTCTAAAAGGACTTGGTAAAAGTTTCTCAGATTTTGAGCTTATTAATAAAATTTTAAGATCCCTTCCAAAGAGTTGGGACCCTAAAGTCACGGCCATTCAAGAGGCAAAAGATTTAAATAACTTTCCTCTTGAAGAACTAATCGGGTTACTAATGACCTATGAGATGACTTGTAATACTCATGAAGAGCTAGAGAACAACCTTCTAAAAAACAGGACGGATATGGCTCTAAGAACTCAAGAAGACCACTTGAAAGAAAATTCAAGTGATAAGGACTTTGATGAAGACTTGGCACTATTAACAAAAAGATTCAAAAAATTTATAAAAAAATAAATTTAAAAATGATACTAAAAATAAAATTGAACCTAAGAAAGAACAAGTGATATGTTATGAATGCAAGAAGCCAGGACATTACATGAGTGAATGTCCCTAATCAAAGAAGAGACAACCAAAGAAAAAGAAGACTCTTAAAGCAACATGGGATGACTCAAGTTCATCTGAAGAAGAGGGCCAACCAACACCGAGCAAGTTGCTCACTATACACTAATGGCCATTGGAGATAAGGTAACAAGTTCATTTGATGCAAATTTATCATTTGATGAACTTTTAAATGGTTTTCATGATTTATTTGATAAATGCAAGTCAATTAGTAAAAAATATAAATTATTAAAAAAGGAGCATGATTCTCTTGTTGGTGATTATGATAGATTAAAAGTTGAGCACAATGATAGTTTAGCTTCATGTATGAAATATGATAAACTAGAATTACTTTAAAAGGAAAACATGCTACTTAAGAAAACCTTAGAAAAGTTTGAGATTGGTAGCAAATCCTTGAACATGATCATTGCCAACAAGGGTCACGTTTATAGAAAAGACGGAATCAGATTTGTGAGTAGCTCTCACCAAAATCCAACCACCTTTGTTAAAGGCCCTACTTTGCATGTTTCACCGAAAGAAATATAACTTTTGTTGCAAATTTGGGTATGTAGCTTATCATTGTCCATTTAAGAAATGTAGTCCACACAAATTGATTTGGGTTGCTAAAAGAATCTCAAATGACTCCATGCAATATGATAAGCTATGTAGATCAATTTTTTAGGCACCCAAGGTCAAATGGGTACCTAAAAATCATCCTTTTTTGTTGAAACATTTACCATCAAAAGCTAGGAGCAAGAGATGGTACCTTGATAGTGGATACTCTAAGTATATGACTAGAGATCCATCTCAATTCTCTAAGGTCACTAGCATAGATGAAGGATATATCACCTTCGGAGACAACAACAAGGGTAAAATCATTAGCAAATAAATCATAGGTAACAAATTCACATTTTCTATTGAAGATATGTTATTAGTTGATAGCTTGAAACATAATCTTTTGAGCATTAGTCAATTGTGTGATAAATAATACATCATTAGATTTGAATCCAATACTTGCATTGTTGAAAAACCATTCAAAAACACATCTATGATTACTCTAAAATAAAATAATGTATATACTATCGACATTAATGATCTTTGTAATGAAATATATTTTTCGATTTTGAATGACAATGGTTGGCTTTGGCATAGGAGGTTAGGTCATTCAAGCATGAAACTAATCTCTCAAATTTCATCTAAAGAACTTATGAGAAGAATTCCTCACATCAAATTCATCAAAGTCAATATATGTGATGCATGTCAACTAGGAAAGCAAATAAAAAGTAGTTTCAAACCAAAAAACTAAATAAACACCTCTAGGCCATTGTAATTAATCCATATGAACTTATTCGGACCAATTGCTACATCAAGCCTAAGAGGAAGCAAATACAGATTTGTCATTGTGGATGATTTTAGTAGATACAGATTGACTTACTTTTTGGCACACAAAAGTGATTACTTTAGATGTTTCTCTATGTTTTAAAAATTTGTTCAAAATGAAAAAGGATTTATGATTTCATCAATTCAAAGTTATCACGGTAGTAAATTTCAAAACCATGATTTCCAAGAAATTTGTGAATCTAATGGATACAACCACAACTTCTCTACTCCAAGAAATCTTCAACAAAATGGAGTAGTAGAAAGAAAGAATAGAAACTTACAAGAAATGACAAGAACCATGTTGAATGAACATAGCCTACCGAAATATTTTTGGGTCGAAGTCATAAACATGACATGCTATGTCATGAATAGAGTTCTAGTAAGACCCTTACTCACCAAAACTCCTTATGAGTTGTGGAACAACAAAAAATCCAATGTTTTATATTTTAAATTTTTTGGGTGTAAGTGTTTTATCTTGAATGGAAAAGATGCCTTAGAAAAATTTGATGCTAAATCCGATGAAGGAATTTTTCTTAGTTATTATTCTATTTCTAAAACATTTCATATCTTTAACAAAAGAACCTTAATTATAGAAGAGTCTATTCATGTTATTTTCAATGAAGTTTCTGAAGTCAAGAAAAATGAGTTTGATGATGATCTTAATTTTGATGCCATAAATTTAAATGAAACCCTTTCTCCATCTAGCAACTTGGATGCATCTTCTTCCGAAACATCCTTACCCAAGGAATGGAAGTATGTAGATGCTCATCCTAAGGAGCTAATCATTAGAGACACATCAAAAGGGGTTCAAACTTGTTCTTCTCTTAAGAATTTTTGTGTCAATGCCGCTTTTCTCTCCCAAATTGAACTAAAATGCATTGATGAGGCCTTGAAAGATGATTCATGGGTTATCGCAATGCAAGAAGAGCTGAACCAATTTGAGAGAAATGAGGTGTGGAAGCTTGTTCCTAGACCAAATGACCATTTAGTTATTGGTACTAAATGTGTCTTTAGAAACAAGCAAGATGAATTTGGTATCGTGGTTCGAAATAAGGCTAGATTAGTGGCCAAGAGTTTCAACCAAGAAGAAGGTATCGATTATGAAGAAACCTTCGCTCCTGTGGCACGATTAGAAGCTATAAGGATGCTCCTTACCTATGCTAGTAGTAACAATTTTAAATTATTTAAAATGGATGTCAAAAGTTCTTTTCTTAATGGATTTATTTTCAAAGAAGTTTATGTTGAACAACCTCTCAGATTTGAGAATGGTAATCTCCCTAATCATGTGTTTAAATTGACTAAAGCTCTCTATGGATTGAAACAAGCCCCAAGGGCTTGGTACGAGAGACTTCATTCATTTCTTATCGAAAATATTTTTTCTAAAGACAAGGTCGATACTACATTGTTTATCAAAAATTTTAAAAATAATTTTTTTATTATTTAAATTTATGTTGATGATATTATTTTTGGTTCTATGAATGAATCTCTATGTGAGTCATTTGCTAAAAGTATGAGTCTTGAATTTGAAATGAGTTTGATGGGCGAATTAACTTTCTTTTTAGGCTTACAAATCAAACAACTACATAATGGCATTTTTCTTAGTCAAACAAAATATGCTTTATATTTGCTAAAAAGATTTAATATGGATAGCTTAAAGGCTATCAACACTCCTATGAGCACCTCCACTAAGTTAGACATTGATGAAAGTGGAGAAAGCTTTGATCAAAAAGCTTATAGGGGTATGATAGGAAGTTTACTATACCTCACCACAACTAGACCGAATATCATATTTAGTGTAGGACTATATGTTAGGTTTCAATCTAATCCTAAGATATCTCATCTTAAAGCAGTTAAGAGAATACTTAGATATCTTAAAGGAACCACAAATCTAGGATTATGGTATCCAAAATCTGAGAACTTTGAGCTAATTACTTATGTTGATGCGGATTTTGTTATATGTAGATTAGAAAGAAAAAGCACATCCCGAACATGTCAATTTTTAGGACACACACTTATTTCTTGGTCTTCCAAGAAACAAAACTCGGTTGCACTATCTACAACCGAAGTTGAGTACATAGCAACTAGTGCATGTTGTGCACAAGTTATGTGGATGAAAAACACCTTAGAGGATTATAAGATTTATCTTAAAAACATTCCCATAAAATGTGATAACACAAGTGCATTATGTTTAACAATAAATCTCATTCAACACTCTAGAACTAAACATATTGATATTAGACATCACTTTATACGAGATCATGTCAATAATCATGATATAATCTTAGAGTTTATTGATACAAAGCATCAATTAGCCGATATTTTACAAAGCCTTTAACTGAAGAATAATTTGATTTTATCAGAAGAGAATTATGAATGTTAATTTGTCCGAATGCATGAATTTGTTAAATTTTAATTTTGAACTTTCTTGATTCTTTGGATCAATCACTTAAATCTTCTCCTCTTATGATGCGAATTTTACATGATAATGTAAATAAGGTTGTGTGCTTCATGACAATAAGATGTTTACTTTGATACTGGAATTCTGTGCTTCGATGCTGAAAATTGTTTACCTTGATGTAACATAAAATGTTGTTTACTTTGATGTTGGAATTCTGTGCTTTGATTCTGAAAATTATTTACTTTGATGTTGTAAACATAAAATGTTGTTTACTTTGATGTTGGAATTCTATGCTTTGATACTGAAAATTGTTTACCTTGATGTTGTAAACTTGAAATGTTGTTTACTTTGATATTGGAATTATGTGCTTTGATGCTCAAAATTTCTATGATGTTGTGATCTCTTTAAATGATGAGCATGTTATCATACAATGATGCAATATCGTGTTTACTTTAATGTTAAAAATTTCTATGATGATTATGATCTCTATTGAATATTGAGAAGTTTTAATCATACATGATGCAATATCGTATTATTAACTTTTGAGTGCTATAAGCACTAATGATATTACCTCATGCAAGTAGTGATGAAAATCTATGATGAAACATTTTATAAATGCATGAAGTGTTTATACATATCTTGATGTTTGATACATGGAAGTCATTTACAAATGCATCTCTCACGGATTTCACTCTTATGAAGTTTTAATGAGAAATGGATTTGATGTAATGCTCTTCTCACTATGACGTTTTATTCGTGAATTTCTCCTTCATGTGATACTCCTCTCCCATGAATTCTTCCTTATTCTACTCATAAAAGATGAATTTTCATATGTGATAATTATTTGCAAGATTGGGGATTTGATTTCATATGGATATCTTGATCCTTTTCATGAATCCCTTCTCTTTGTCAAAATAAAAACATGTTTTAATGAAAACTTATTTATCTTTTTTTATTTGATTCAAATCATTTCATAAATTTAGTTTTTCATAGATTCCCTCCTTATCTTCTTTCCTCTTCTTCATGCAAAATTGTGATGACAAAGGAGGAGAAGTTGATGGAATCTATCACTTTAATGTTGATAACATTTAATGATGAGAACTTTTGAGTGTGAAACTTGCTTGATTTTTTTTTTACCACACTTGCATTGTTGAAATGTTCTCCTTTTTGTTGATGATAAAGGGGAAGAAATAATATCAAAATGTGGTAAATTGATGACAAATGTATGCAATGTGTTTCATCATATATACTTAAAATATTTGCTTGATAAATTTCTTTCATTATAATAAGATATCTAGAGCTTAAATTATTATTTTATAATTGATATCTTGCCATAGAATGATGAATTGCTATCTTTGTCATCTTTCATATTTGAAATATCATACTTGAAAATGGATGTCATGCCTTGACATCATTTTGATAAATACTTGGCATTGTATTTTGAGAATGTTAGATCATGATAGGAATCATGATGTGCATATTGATAAGTTTAATGAACTTAACTTATCGGTTTGATTCTTGAATTCAAAGGCCTTGAATTCAAGAATGTCTTTTCTCAAGCATGGAATATAGATAGGGGGAGTTAATGTTAACTCCGTCATCAATTGATTATCATCATAAAAAAGGGGGAGATTATTGAATCTCGGATTTTGATGATGAAGTCAATTATAATTTGTTTGATCTAATCTATATATTAAGAAAAGTGTGCAGGATTAACTACGATAGCAGTAAGACATAAAACAGGTGTTGTGTCAGAGTCAAAATCGAGATCTCATTGGGAGTTCAAGAGTTCGTCGGAAGTCCGAACGTTCGTCGGAAGTTCTATCGGAACCAATCGAGAAGTCCAGGAGCTTGCCAAAGAAGCTCATTGGAACTCGCCAAGAAGATCGTCGTAAAGTCTAGGAGCTTACCGAGAGTCTACCGGAACATTGCCGAGAGTTCGTCGGATGTTCGTCGGAAGTACGCTAGAAGCCCGCCGGAAGAGCAATTGACGCACCAGAACAAGAAGCGCTGTAATTATATCTTAGTTATCATAGTTAGAGCATAAATTAAGTTAGGATTGGGAGGTAATCCCAATAACTTAATTAGGGGCCAACTGGGCTCTTAACAAGGATGAATTGGGCCGAATTGATCAGCGAATTCAGCCCCTGAAAAGATGGCCAGCGGTGGCACCGCTTGGAAGGCAGTGCCCCAGGATATCTAGGCGGTGGTACTGCCGGCAGTGAATGCTTCCAGTGGTGGTACCGCCCCTATCCAGTGGTGGGATCGCCCAGTGTCAGATCAGCGATGATAGTACCGCCAATAAAGGCGGTGGTACCGCTAGTACCCCGGATTTTGGGGATGTGACGCATTTTGACTCTAAATTTGAAGCCATTGGGGTCTATAAAAACCCCACCCTTTTCTGCATGAAAAGATATGAAAGTATTGGCTTAATCTTGAATTCTTGAGTCATAAAAGTGTTGTAAAAGTTAGAGTTCTCCTCCTTCATCTCTTAGCCTTGTAACCATCCAAGAAAGAGGAATGAGACTTGTAAGGGTTATCTCCTAAACCCAGAAAAAGGAGAAAGCGCTGTAAAGAGGTGTTCAGTCTTCACCTATTGAAGGAAGGCTTTTACTGGACGCCGGTGACCTCGTTAGAGGAGGAATCCGAAAGTGGATGTAGGTCACATTGATAGAACCACTCTAAATTATGGTTTGCTTTTCATTTATGCAATTTACATTACTGTAAACCTCCTTAATCTTCTCTTGCACTTTTACAAAAGCTTTCAAGTTCAACTTCTCTCCGAAACAGATTGAATCGAAACCATTTTCATCGAAATCGATTTTAATTGAAACGAACATTTTTTTGAAATCATGAAAGTTTTCCACTGTACAAATTCACCCCCCCCTCTTAATACTGCTCTTGATCCTAATAGTGGGTATTATTTCTATCATCTCGAGGACCAAAAGTCTTTGTAGCCAAGAGAGCAGTGTTCCTGAAGAAGGAACACATTCTTGGTGGAGACAATGGGATCATGATAGAGTTGAGCGAGGTTGGAGAACCTAACTCAAGCACCACTCTACAACTTGAGTCTGTTCAGGTACCTAACACACAAGTTTCAACTTTAGGTAGGTCCGACAGAGTATTCCATCCTCTTGAGAGATATGTGGGACATATTAGAGGAGAGGATGTTAAGGATATTGATCCTCAAACCTACGAGGAGGCTATTATGAGTATAGACTCCGGTAAGTGGCAATAAGTCATAAATTCTGAGATGGATTCTATGTACTCCAACAAGGTTTGGAACCTAGCTAATGCACCCGAGGGTATTGTACCCACCGGTTGTAAGTGGATCTTTAAGAAAAAGATCGGAGTAGATGTAAAGGTAGAGACCTATAAAGCAAGGCTAGTGGCTAAGGGGTATCGTCAAAGACAAGGCGTTGACTATATTGAAACCTTTCTCCCTAATAGCCATGCTAAAATTTATCCAAATTCTATTGGCTATTACAGCATAATATAATTATGAGATTTGGTAGATGAACGTAAACACTACATTCCTCAATGGCAACCTTGAGGAGGAGGTATATATGATAAAGTCCAAGGGATTCATGTCCAAGGACTACCCATATAAGATGTGTAGGTTGCTTAGATCCATTTATAGACTAAAGCAAGATTTCCGAAGTTGGAACATAAGATTTGATTGGGTAATCAGATCTTATAACTTCGTTAAGAACGAAGATGAGCCTTGTGTGTATAGGAAGGTAAGTAGGAGCGCTATCACCTTCTTAGTGTTATATGTGGATGATATCCTGATAATTGTGAATGATGTAGGAATGCTATCCACAATAAAGGTTTGGTTATCTAGACACTTCTCCATGAAGAACTTAGGGGAAGCATCCTATATCTTGGGTATTCAGATCTATAAAGATAGATCCAAGAGAATGCTTGGCTTGTCCTAGTCCAAGTACATAGACACCATTATCAAAAGGTTTGACTTGAAAATTTTCAAGAGATGTCTCATACCGATGAGACATGTGATATCGCTTTCTAGGAGTATGTCCCTAAAAACTCCTAAAGAAAGGGTGAACATGGATAGGATTTCCTATGCATCAGCAAAAAGGTCTATCATGTATATCATGCTATGTACCAAGCCTAATATACCATATGCTCTGAGTGTCACGAGCAGGTATCAGGCAGATCTAAGCTTGGAGCTGTTAGGATCAAGAGCACAAAGAGGGGGGTGTGAATTAGTGTAGTAGAAAACTTTCCTTGGTTTAAAATGATGTTTGAACGATGAAAGCATTTTCGATGAAAACCATTTCAGAAAGTTCTTCAACGTAAGATCAAACAAAAGTATAGTTCAAGTAAAGTAACGGAGGCAGTTTGCAGTTAAGATAGAGAGTAGAATGTAAATGCAAACCAAGATTTAGAGTGGTTCGGTCAATCTTGACCTACATCCACTTTTGGCTTCCTCCTCCGATGAGGTCACCGATGTCCACTAGAGGCCTTCCTTCAATAGGCAAAGGCCAACCACCCTTTTATAGCTTTACTCCTTTTGACGGGCTTAGGAGACAACCCTTACCGATTTCCACTCCTCTCTTGAATGATCAAAACTTAGAAAAAAAAGGGAGAAGAACTTCTACTTTTAAGCTCTCAAATTCTCAGAATAAATGCAAGCTTTCGATGCCCTTTCATACAGGAAAGGGTGGGGTTTATATAAGCCTCAAATTGGTTTGAATTTGGAGCTCAAAAGTGTCATCTCCCGGATTTCCGGAGTCCTAGTGGTACCACCGCCAGAATTGGGCGGTACTACTGCTTAACACCGCTCGGAGACCGAGCTCAGGCAGTACCACCACCTAACTTCACTTGGAGATTGAGCTTCTGGGCGGTGCCACTGTCGACCAGGAAATCTGGGTTCGAATGGGCTAATCCATTTGGCCCAATTTGGGTCTATCAAGGGCCCAATTGGCCCCAGATTAAGTTAATGGGATCACCTCCCATTCCTAACTTAATCTTCATGCAAACTATGATATTTAAGATATTAATACTACAACTCATGTTCCGGTGCATCAATCGCTTCTTCTAGCGAGCTTCCGGAGAACTTCCGGCGAACATCCGACGAACCCTCAGCGATGCTTCGACGGACTTCCGGCAAACTCCTGGACTTGCGACGATCCTCTTGGTGAGTTCCGACGAGCTTCTTTAGCAAGCTCTTGGACTTCTCGGATTTGTTCCCGTAGAACCTTCGACGACCGTTCGGACTTCCGTCGAACTCTCGAACCCCAACGTGATCTTGGTCTTGACTTTGGCGTAACACCTGTTGCATGTCTTACTGCCATCGTAGTTAATCCTGCACACTTATCTCAACATATGGATTAGATAATCAAATGACAATTGACTTCATCATTAAAATCCGAGATTCAACAATCTCCCCCTTTTTTATAATGACAATCAATTAATGACGGAGTTAACATTAACTCCCCCTATCTATGCCATACTTGAGATAAGTCATTCTTGAATTCAAAGCCTTTGAATTCAAGAGACATATTGATAAGTTAAGTTCATTTAACCTTATCAATACTCCCATCATTATTCCTATCATGATGTATCTCTTTGAAAATGATGTCAAGGCTTGACATCCATTTTCACGGCTTACATTTCAAATATGAAAGATAGCAATCGTAGCAATTCATAATATGGTAAGATATCAATATGTAAAATTACAATGTAAGCTCTTGATATCTTAACATAATGCAAACATTTCAAGTGTATAGCAATCATAGCATTTCATCATATGGCAAGATATCAACATTATAAAATTGCGATGTAAGCTCTTGATATCTTAACACAATGTAAACATTTCAAGTGTATAGCAATCATAGCATTTCATCACATGACAATATATCAACATTGTAAAATTGCAATGTAAGGTCTAGATATCTTTTCATTAATGCAAACATTTCACATGTATAGTAATTCTATCGTTAATTTATCACATATTTTAATATATCAATATTGTAAAATTATGATGTAAGCTTTTGACATCTTAACATAATACAAATATGACAATTATAGCAATTCTATCATCAATGTACCATATATTTTTCTCCCTTTATCATCATAAAAAAGGAGAACGATTTAAGCAAATTTTAAGCATAAGTGTGGTAATGATTCATGTCATAAAAAGGTTCATGTTATTTTTTAACAATAAGTGATAGGATACCAATTATACAAATTTTTCAAGTAAACATCACATGAAGATAGCTCTCATTACTTCTTCCCTTTTATTTGTCATTAACATTTTGCATGAAGGAGGAAAGCCATTGTGAACTTATTTGAATGAAGTTAAAATGATAAGAGAATAAATCATACTTCATTTTAAAAATCTTCCTTCATCAAGAAGGAATTCATAAGAAGGAATCATTTCATCAAATCCATTTCTCGAAAAAATATTTTTCTCAAGGTAAATCTATAAGAGATGCATTTGTTAATTGATTTCATATGTCAAAAATCAATTATATGAAAAAAACTTGATATGACATAGGCTTATGAAAGCTACATTAAGTCCAGAAAAGAAATACTAAATCATGTATTGTTAGGATCAAGAAAGTCCGAAAGTGAAATTTAACACATTCATTCTTTCAGACAAGGTTTTGCTATGGATTTTCAAATACAATCATGAAGGTAAAACATGCTCATCATCCTGGAAGTTTTGCATCCAAAACACATAATTTCCAACATGTTATTGAGGCATGTAATCATGTAAAATTCTCATCATAGCAATTAAGTGATTGATCATTGAATCAAGAAAGTTCGGAAAATAAATTTAATAAGTTCATGCATTCGGACACATCAACATTCCTAATTCTCTTCTAATGAAATTAAATTATTCTTCACTTAAAGACTTTGTAAAAATATCAGTTAGTTGATGTTTAGTATCAATAAACTCTATAATTGCATCATGATTAGTGACATGATCTCGTATAAAGTGATGTCTAATATCAATATGTTTTGTTCTTGAGTGTTGAATGGGATTCTTTGTTAAATATATTGCACTTGTGTTATCACATTTAACGAGAATATTTTTAAGATAAACTTTATAATATTCTAAGGTGTTTTTCATTCACACAACTTGTGCACAGCATGCACTAGTTACAATATACTCAGCTTTAGTTGTTGATAGTGCAACCGAGTTTTGTTTCTTAATGACCAGGAAACAAGGGCATGTCCAAAGAATTGACATGTTTTTGATGTGCTTTTTCTATCTAGTCTACACCCAGCAAAATCCGCATCAGCATAAGTAATTAACTCAAAATTCTTTGTTTTTGGATACCATAATACTAGATTTGTGGTACCTTTAAGATATCTAAGTATTCTTTTAACTGCTTTGAGATGAGATATCTTAAGGTTCGATTGAAACCTAGCACAAAGTCCTACACTGAACATGATATCTGGTCTAGTTGTAGTGAGGTAAAGTAAACTTCCTACCATACCCCTATAAGTTTTAACACATTCTGGATGTGCTCTTTCTATCTATTCGATACCTAACAAAATCAGCATCGGTAAAACCAAGCAATTCAAAATTTTTGGATACCATAATCCTAATTTAGGAGTTCAATTTAGGTATCTAAAAATCCTTTTGACAGCTTTTAAATGAGATTGCTTGGGGTTAAATTGAAATCTAGCATAAAGTCTTATACTAAACATGATATCCGATCTAGTTGTGGTGAGGTATAGCAAACTACCTATCATACCCCTATAGGCTTTTTTATCAAAGCTTTCTCCACCTTCGTCAATATCTAACTTATTGGAGGTACTCATAGGAGTATTGATAGCCTTTGAACTTTCCATATTAAATCATTTTAGTAAGTCTAATACATATTTTATTTAACTAATAAAAATATCATCCTTGAGTTGTTTGATTTGTAAGCCTAAAAAGAAGGTTAGTTCCCCCATTAGGCTCATTTCAAACACTAGACTCATGCTTTTGGCAAATGATTCATATAAGGATTCATTTGTAGAGCCAAAAATAATGTCATCAACATAAATTTGAATAATAAAAAAATTATTTTTAAAATTTTTGATAAACAATGTAGTATCGACCTTGCCTTTAGAGAAATTATTTTGAATAAGAAAAGAGCTAAGTCTCTCATACCAAGCCCTTGGGGTCGGTTTTAAACCATAGAGAGCTTTAGTCAATTTACACACATTATTGAGAAACTTATCATTCTCAAATCCGGGATGTTCAACATAAACTTCTTCGGAAATAAAATCATTAAGAAAAGCACTTTTAACATCCATTTTTTCAACATAAACTTCTTCGGAAATAAAGCCATTAATAAAAGCACTTTTAATATCCATTTGAAACAACTTAAAATTATTACTACTAGCATAGGCAAGGAGCATCCTTATGGCTTCTAATCGTGCCATAGGAGCGAAGGTTTCTTCATAATTGATACCTTCTTCTTGGTTGAAACCTTTGGCCACTAATCTAGTCTTGTTTTTAACCACGATACCAAATTCATCTTGCTTGTTTCTAAAGACTCATTTAGTACCAATAACTAAATGGTCATTTGGCCTTGGAATAAGCTTTCATACCTCATTTTTCTCAAATTGATTTAACTCTTCTTGCATTGCGATAACCCATGAATAATCTTTCAAGGCCTTGTCAATGCATTTAAGTTCAATTTGGGAGAGAAAAGTGACATTGGCACAAAAATTCGTAAGAGAAGAACGAGTTTGAACCCCTTTTGATGTGTCTCCTATAATTAGCTCCTTAGAATGAGCATCTACATACTTCCATTCCTTGGGTAAGGATATTTCGGAAGAAGATGCATCCAAGTTGCTAGATAGAGAAAGGGTTTCATTTAAATTTAAAGCATCAAAGTTAAGATCATCATCAAAATCATTTTTCTTAGTTACAGAAACTTCATTAAAAATCACATGAATAGACTCTTCTATAATCAAAGTTCTTCTGTTAAAGATACAAACAACCTTAGAAATAGAATAATAACCAAGAAAAATTCTTTCAACGGATTTTGCATCAAACTTTCCTGAGGTATCTTTTTCATTCAAAATAAAACATTTGCACCCGAAGATTTTAAAATATGAAACGTTGGGTTTTTTGTTGTTCCACAACTCATAAGGAGTTTTTGAAAGCAATGGTCTTACTAGAACCCTATTCATGACATAGCATGTCGTATTCTTGTCAAGAGTGTCAAGTCTTCATCAAAGTCCTCATCACATGAATTTTCTTTCAAGTGATTTTCTTGAGTTCTTAATGTCATATCCTTCCTGTTCTTTCGAAGGATGTTTTCAAGCTCTTCATGAGTATTACAAGTCATCTCATAGGTCATTACTAACCCGGTTAGTTCTTTAAGAGGAAAGTTATTTAAATATTTGACCTCTTGAATGGCCATGACTTTAGGGTCCCAACTCTCTGGAAGGGATCTTAGAATTTTATTAACAAGTTCAAAATCTGAGAAACCTTTACCAAGTCCTTTTAGACCATTGACGACATCCGTAAATGGGGTGTATATGTCTCCAATGGTCTCACTCGGTTTCATCTAAAATAACTCATAAGTATGCACTAAAAGATTAATTTTTGACTCCTTCACTCTACTAGTGCCTTCATGACTCACTTCGAGTGTGTGCCAAATATCAAAAGTGATTTCACAAATAGACACACAATTGAACTCGTTTTTATCTAAAGCACAAAATAAGACATTCATAGCCTTAGCGTTTAAAGCGAAAGTCTTCTTCTCTAACTCATTCCAATCGTTCATTGGAAGAGAAGACATTTGAAACCTATTTTCAACAATATTTCATAATTCAAAATTCATTGAAATTAGAAAGATCCTCATTCTTGGTTGCCGACAAATGTCATCTCTCTTGGGTTTTGAACCAAATGAGAGTGAACCTTGCTCTGATACCAATTGTTAGGATCAAGAGCGGCACTAAGAGGGGGGGGTGAATTAGTGCAGCAGAAAATTCTTCGATTTCGTAGAAATTTCGCCTTGATTCAAATCGTTTCGGAAAGATGTTGAACTTAAAACTTTTGTAAGAATGTAAGGAGAAGTTCAAGGAGATTTGTAGTAAAGTAAATTGCATAAAATGAAAAGCAAACCAGAATTTAGAGTGGTTTGGTCAATGAGACCTATGTCCACTTCGAATTCCTCCTCCGTTGAGGTCACCGGCGTCTACTAAAGGCCTTCCTTCAATAGGCAAAGACTAACCATCTTTTACATCACTTTCTTCTTTTGTCGGGTTTAGGAGACAACCCTTACAAGTTTCACTCCTCTTTCTTGGATAGTTATAAGGCTACGAGAGGGAGGAGGAGAACTCTTCTCACTTTTACAACACTCTTCACACCCCAAACACTTAGAATTTTTCACACATTTGATAGCACTTCATTGCCCTTGCATGCAGAAAAGGGTGAGGTATTTATAGGCTTCAATGGCTTTAAAAGTTGGAGCCAAAAAATTTAAATCCTTGGATTTCGAGATGCTGGCGGTACCACCGCCATTAATGGGTTGTACCACCCGCCTAACAAGCCCGGTACCACCACCATTAATGGGTTGTACCACCGTCTAACAAGGTCGGTACCACCGCTGGTAGCATTGATTGCCAATGGTACCACCACATAGTTTGGGCGGTACCACCTATGTTGGGTGAACTCCTCTCAAAAATCGAAGTGTTAGAATAGTTTGAGAAAGGAGTATGTGGGGTGTAAGGGTTATCTCCTAAACCCGGTAAAAGGTGGTTGGTCTTCGTCTATTAATGGAAGACCGATAGTAGATGCAGGTGGCCTCGACAAAAGAGGAATCAACGGAGTGGATGTAGGTCACGATGACCGAACAACTATAAACTCGGTTTGCATTTCTATTTGTGTAATTTACCTTTACTACAAACTTACTTGCTTTACATCCACTATGCTCTTCCGTACACTTTCAATTTTAAGTATCTTTTCGAAATCGGCTTTAATCGAATGAGAAATTTTGAACCGACGTAATTTTTATCGCTGCACTAATTCACCCCCACCCCCTCCCTCTTAGTGTTGACTCGTTCCTAACACCTTTGTCGTAAAAAGATAAGAAGAAGAGGAAGAAGAGTAAGTGAGAAATTCATTCTAAAAAAAATCAGGAACCAAATTCATGAAAAGATTTGAACCACGTCAAATCCATAATAAATGAGTTTCATTTAATCAAGCTTCTATTTTAGCAAAGAGAAATGATTCATTAAAAGGATCAAGATGTCCATACAAAATCAAATCCCTTTTCTTGAAAATAGAAGGAAGAAGGATCCAAAAGAATTAATTAAGTCATTAATCCAAAAATTCATGAATCAAGGCTCTTCTTTTGCAAATAGAAATATGATCTCGATTTAAAAAGAAAATCCAAGTTATAAAGAACCAAGAAATCCGAAAAAGGAATTCATACATTTGGAAGATTTAGCATGCCTAATTCTCTTCTAATTAAATCAAACTTTTCCTCATTCAATTTCAAATCGTCAAATCATCAAAATCACTTTTCAGGAGATTCATTAAAAGTAACATAAATAGATTCATTAATCTCTTTTTGAAAAACCAATAAAGTAGAGAAGTTTTTTTAAGGAGAAAGCTTTCATCTTTTTAGTGTTTCAATTCATATGATTGATTATATATAAACATGCCCAAATTTTTATGCCAAATATAAACAAGTATCAACATTTAAAACGAAAAAGAACATTCATTACGACAAAGATCCATAAATCACAAGAATCACCATGCATAATTTTGAAAGATAAACTCATTAAGCATGATCATTATGCATAATTGATTAATACCAAAAAAAAAATTCATCATCAAAATCATCGTGACCAAAAATATAACACATTAAATATAAAGCTTCTTTAAACAAGCAATTTGATTTATCATTCTGATTCCAATGATAATACATTTTCCTTTTTATGTGTTTCATTTTAAGTGATTGATTTCATATTAGTATTCTCAAGTTTTTCGTATGAAAACAATACGTCATCGATTAAAATCGAAAGAGCAAATCTCATTATAGAAATCATCAAGATCAATAAACCATAAATTACCCAAAAATCATCATTACTTCAAATCCTCATGGATAATATAAAATCATCAAGAAATGATACAAAATCTTTTAAAATTTTCATTACGTCTTACATTATTATGTCATTAAAACATCAATTATGATTTCATTGAACATAAGGCATTTTCAATCAAAAACATTTTATTTATTGTATTAATGCATTTTTCTTTTTAAGTGAATCTTAGTGCTAGGAGTTATTATGCAATTGTCATGCTTAAAATTTTCAAAATAACTAGAAAAAGAAGCATGAAATATTTTTTTTAATTTTTAATAATTAATTTAAAAACAACCCATGAAAAGCATCATGTAATCGAAATAAAGTAAAGGAGTTTCGTTGAGTTGTTTACCTCATTGTCGAGAGTCACCAAGGTGATGTTCGCCACTTCGTCTTCATCGGTTTGCTCCTCGTCTTTAGAGATGCTCGATTTATCCCAAGTTTCCTTCTTTTTCTTTGGCAACTTCTTCTTTTTAAGTTCATTTTTCTTCTTAGATTCTTATTTTAAGAATTTTTTAAGCTTTATTGTGAGGAGTTCAAGGTCATTATCACATGAGCTTTCGCTTGAGTGGTCTTCTATTGTTCGAAATGTCAAATCCTACATGTTCTTTGGAAGGTTATTCTCATATTCGTTTTATTCATCATGTTCATCATGTGCATTGATCATCATTTCATATGTCAACAATGAACCAAAAAGTTCTTCAAGTAGAAAATTATTGAGATCTTTTGCCTCTTGTATTGTAGTTACTTTCGGATCCCAACTCTTTGGAAGGGATCTTAATATCTTATTAACAAGTTTAATATTTGAAAAATATTTTTCAAAAGCTTTTAAACTATTGATGACATCCGTAAAGTAGGTATACATGTTAATAATAGTTTTGGTTGGCTTCATTTGAAACAACTCGAAATCAAATATCAAAAGATTAATCTTTGAATCTTTTACTCTACTAGTGCATTCGTGTGTGATTTCGAGTGTGTGCAAAATATAAAAAGTCATTTCACAAGTAGAAACCCGATTGAATTCATTTTTATCTAAGGTGCAAAATAGAGCATTCATAGTTCTAGCATTTAAAGAAAAAATATTCTCTAAATCATTCCAATCGTTCATTAGAAAAGAAGACATTTGAAAACCACTTTCGACAATATTCAATAAATTCAAATCCAAGGAAAGCAAGAAAACTCTCATTCGAGTTTTCCAATAAGTGTAGTTCGTCCCATTGGACATGGGAGGACTAATGAGAAAGTAACCCTCTTGAAAGCCGAAAAGAGCTATTTCTCTTGAATGTTAAACCAAATGAGAAAATAACATACAGTAGATAAAAATCATTGGTTTGAAAATCTTTCATTCGATTAAAACCAATTTTGGAAAGATGTTAACTTTAAACACATTTATAAAAATGTGCAGCAAAAGTAATGGCGAAGTAAAGTAGTTTGCAATAGAGATAAACAACAAAACAAAAATACAAACCGTTTTATAGTGGTTCGATCATCGTGACCTACATCCACTCCATTGATTCCTCTTTCGTCGAGGCCACCAGCATTCACTAATGATCTTCTTCAATGGGCGAAGATTAACTACCCTTTTACAACTCGATTCTCGTTTTGACAAGTTCAGGAGAGAACCTTTACAACCCCCTCAACCTCCTCTCTTAAACTTCACTAACACTTAGAGTTTAAGAGGAGTTCCCACAAGATTACAACAGAGTTTTCTTCTGTTTTCACTCTCAGTTCTTGTGTTAGTTAACTAGGGATGAGAGGGGTATTTATAGGCCCCAAGTGGATTTAAACATGGAGCCTAAAAAGATCTCATCTTGGATTTCCCAAGTCCTTGTGGTACCACCGCCTGTGCTGGGTGGTACCATTGCCTGCAGCATTGGCATTGGGTAGTACCACCACCCAGACTGGTGGTACCATCGCCCAGAATGGTGGTACCACTACCTGACAGTCTCAAAGATTGAGTCTGGGTGGTACCATTGCCCAGACTAGCGGTACTACCGCTTGACATAGTCTCGGAGATAGTGCCACGACGGTGCCACTTGTTGGGTCACTGTTTGGGCCTTTCACTTGGCCCAACACAACCCAAACTTTGACCCAATTGACCCCTAATTGAGTTGGCCCAATTCCAACCCAGTTCTTTGATAATCTCTTGGACTTCTCAGTGAATTTCGATAGAACATCTGACAAACGTATAGACTTCCGATGAACTCTCGAACTCCCAACGAAATCTCATTCTTGACTCTAGGACTTCATTTTGCTTTATGCCTTGATTGCTATCATAGTTAATCCTATACACTTAAAACCTACTTCGATCTAGATAATTATTATAAGGCTTAAATCAAATATTGTTTGGCATGTCATTGGTTCATTGACGCTTCATCCGATTCTTCGGTGCATCGTCCTCTCTTGCGGCCTATTGCCCAATCGATCAGTTGACCTCTGCAACTCTAATTTTCTTGGTGCAATTTTCACTCTTCTTGGCCCGATGCCCGAACCTATGGTCCGAAGCCTTCTGCCAATATGTCAACCGATCCTCTGGCTCGACATCCAATCTTCTAACATGTTCTATTCTAGCCCAACATGATTCTTCCTATCTTAATTGTCTCTCCTTGATCGAAGCTTCCTACGATACTCAAAATGAAGAACAAATAAGCACTATCAATTGGTTTCATCATCAAAATCCGAGATTCAACAAAATTATCCACTTAAGGAACATAAACCCTATTCCCTTTTATGTAAACGAGTCCCTCCTGGAACCAAAATTGTCGTGCCTTGCCTTCTTTGATGAGCTACATCAAGGTCACTACTTGAGGATCACTATATAGTCTATCCCTGATCTTGAAAAGAAAGTTGGAGTGCAACTGACTTGCTTGGCCTCTGCCCTCTAATTGTATGGCATTCACTTGCTCCACTTTCCGGCTCAATGCATTGGCCACGATATTTGCTTTTCCGGACTTGTACTCTATTGCCATATCAAACTTAGCCAGGAAGTCCTACCATCGTGCTTGTTTTGGGGAGAGTTTCTTTTGAGTTTGGAAATTGCTCAAAGTGATGTTGTCTGTCCTCAACACAAATCATGATCCAAGAAGATAGTGTCGTCAAACTCATAGACAGTGGACCACCGCTGTCATCTCCTTCTCGTACATCGAATACCACTGCTCAGTCTTATTGAGCTTGTGGCTCTCATAGGCCACCGAATGACCCTCCTGCATGAGTACTCCCCCAATAGCGAAGTCTGAAGTATCTATATGGACTTCGAAGGGCTCCCCATTGTCTAGCAATTTTAGTATCGGCTTCCAACACAGTAGCTTTTAGATCTTGGAATGTCGCTTCACATTTGTCAAACTATCTCCAAGAGTGCTCCTTCTTCAGCAACTCCATTAATGGGGTTGCGCACTTCAAATACCCTGCTATGAAGCATCGATAGTAGTTGACGAAACCAAGGAAGGATCTTAGCTCTGACACCTTCTTTGGAATTCACCATTTTGCAACAGCTTGCATTTTTTATTTGTCCATCTGAATGGAGCTATCACCAATTCGATGCCCTAAGAATAAGATCTTCATTTGAGCAAAGTAGCACTTCTCCCTTTTCATGAACAAAGTATTCTCCCTGAAAACCTTGAAAATTATCTAAAGGTGCTCGTCATGCTCCTCGAGTGTTTGGCTGTAGATGACGATATAATCCAAGTAGACGACCACAAACTTATCTAAATACTCATTGAATAGTTTATTCATAAGAGTGCAAAACGTGGCCAGAGCATTGGTTAAGCTGAAAGGCATCACCAAGAACTCAAACGCTCCATACTTGATCACGTAGATAGTCTTCGCTTTGTCACCTTCAGCAATGCACACCTACTAGTACCCCGACCGGAGGTCGAGTTTGGAGAAATACTTGACCTTACTCAATTGGTCAAACAAGTCTGCGATAAGCAGGATGGGATATTTGTTCTTCACTATCACTTTGTTGAGGGCTCGATAATCAACGCATAGTCGGAGGCTCCCATCTTGTTTCTTTTGGAAGAGAATTGGAGCTTCGAATGATGGTTTAGAACTGTGGATGAGACCACCGCTTAATAGTATCTAACTATTTTCTGAGTTTTGCCAACTCAGGAGGGGGCATGCGGTATGGTGGTCTCACTCGAGGTTTCACTCCTAGCTCTAGCTCGATATGATGATCAATGCCTCTGCGTGGCGGTAGAGTCTTTGATAACTCGGGTAGCATAATGTCTGTGAATTCCCTCAGCATGTTAGCCACCACAGCAGGTTCATGAATGGCCTCCTCGTCGAGTGGCTCTAGCTTCATAGCAGCCACGAATGTTAGTTCGTCTTTTCGTACCCCTTTCTTCAATTGTAATGCCAATAAATATTAGAGTTCCCTAGTTCTTCTCTAAGAGATGGGAACCACATAGGGGTCGTCACCTCCTATTATACATAGGGAGTTTAAAAATGGCATTGGCACTAACTTCATCATGTGCATGAACTCTATTCCAAGAATCACTTGGAAGTCGTCCAGTGGCATCGCCATCATGTTTGTGCTCCCGCTCCATGTTTCAATCTTGATGGGCACTCCCTTTGCCAACCCGGAGATTCGCTTGGCCTCCGAGTTCACCGCCTTTATTTGACTTGGGTTCTTCTCCAAGATCAGCGCAAGTTGCTTTGCTTCTCGGTCGACAACGAAGTTGTGGGTAGCATCTGTGTCCACTATCGCACGGATCGTTTGGCCATTGAGTTTAATGTCTACGTACATTAGCTCACTACTTCCTACTTTTTGTGGCTTTGTCTTCATGTTCTCCCTTACTTGACCCCGCATAGCATTCAACAAATGCATTGCTCCCATCCGGGGTCCTTGTGACTCCTCATCATCGTTGTTGGATTCTGAACTACTCGAACTAAGAGCGACAACCTTCCCTAATCTGATTTGGGGGGATAGATAGAAGTTGTTAAGGCATTGAGTGCTTGCTTCTATGGGCACTCTCTCACCATGTGCGGCCCTCCGCACAAGATGCATTTGCTAGGTTTTGAGGCGTTGCCTTTTGAGCTTGGCCCTTTGTAGGAACACTTCTTCCTTTGTTCGCCCCCGGACTCCTTCCCTCAAGAATATTTTGGGAGGCAATTTCTTGAATATTGTTTCTTTTTTCCTAGGTCCTCAGAGGTAACAAAGTCGGTGAGCCTTTCTGTGGCAACAATTGCCCCGATTACATCGGTGATATTCCTTTGATGTAGTTCTTGTTGAGCCTAAGATTTCAAACCATTGAGGAATCTTAATAGCTTATCATTCTTAGACATGTCCTATATGTCTAGCATTAGTACAAAAAATTGCTTCACGTAGTCTTGAATGGAAGTACTTTGGCGGAGTTGTCTTAGTTTCCTCCTTGCGAGGAACTCTGTGTTCTCAAGTAGAAACTGAGTTCTCAACTCTCGCTTTAAGTTCTCCCATGTGTCCACTCAACACCGACCTTATTGGATCTCCTCCCAATGAGTTCGCCACCAAAGTTTTGTATCCTCGTTCAGATACATGGTTGCTATTGAAACTTTGGAATCTTCATAATCAAGCCTTATAGCTTGAAAGTATTGTTCCATGTCAAACAAGAAATTCTTGAGCTCTTTTACATCCCTAGCACCTCCATAGCAATGAGGATCAGGTGCCCTCAGGTTTTGTGATGGTGCAACACAAGTGTTGCTCCCTCCCGCATTTAGTGCCCTTGTGAGTGATGTCACTCTAGAAGTGAGTTCCGCCATGACTTCGGGCAAATGTTGCATGGAGTCTTTAGTATCATCCGTCAGTTGATCGACTAGGGCCTCAACCCTGTTGATTCGGGATTTAGCTACTTCTTGCAAGCTCTCTACCCCAAGAAGCCTTCATTGGCCTTGGTAGAGTTCCTCCAAGCTCGCTTCAAGAACATCTAAGCGGGTTTCTGCCACTATGAGCCTCTCCTTATGGCTCTTCTTCCCAATTGGTGCACTAGATTACACCTCCTTCGCTCATGGAGAGTAGCCAATTTCTCTCTCATCATGTTCGCTACCATAATCCTCTAAAGCGGCTCTAATATGAGAGTGAGTTTGCACTTGCAACCCACCTACGGCTGCTTGGGGCAAAGGTCTGGCTTGTCCTGCCTTGCTTGATTCACCACGATGCTTGGCCATGGTGAGATTGCAAAGTTGCTTCGCAGCTTACTCGAATTGCTTGCCTGCTTTGATACCACAATATTACGGACTTAGCTGGAATTGCCTAAGGCATGAGGCACCCTTGCGGCAAAGTCACAAACTTAGCTGAAGTTGCCTAAGTCATGAAGCATCCTTACGCCAACACCTTGGACTTAGCTAGGATTACCTAAGTCATGAGGTGCCCTTGCGACATATGCATCTACAAAGGTTTAGCCTAGTTGCAACCTTATACAGGTCCCAAAGAACCTGTAAAATATAAAGTTGATTAGATTGAAAACAAGTGACGGACAAGTCCCAATATCTCGCGGAGAGGGAAGCTTTACAAGCAATTCAGCAAGCACCTTAAGTGCAAGAGAGAAAAGAGAGGAAGGAGAAAACAAGGACTTTATAAGGTAGAATGAACAATTGCAAGTCCACAAACAATTGCTCACCGAGTGGCGGGCGCGAAGGCAAGTTCCCGTCAAAAAAACATGCGAACTTGTGAAGATTGATCAATGCCCTACAATATACCGAAGCCCCATCCAGCCACGTGCCACCTGGGGGGTTCCAGGGTGATGAGATGGCTGACATTTTGGGCGCTGCAATGGGCTGTAGAAAACAGGCCGCAGCACGCGAAAATGGAGCCATTTTGAGATTTTTTGGCCCGGCGTGGTGAGTGGTCGCACTGTAGCGTTGCAACCTATTCGAACATGCATTTTTACAAGCAAAAGCACACAAAATCATAGTTAGCACATAATTGTATGCTAACTGAGCCATGGCCTCTAATTGATGAACATTGATAGAACCTTGAATTCAAGTTGAATTCAAGTCAAAGTAATATTTTAACATGAATATTTCATCATTGCGTGCTTCATGAATATTAAAAGAACCAATTATAATATTGCATGCAACATAAAATCATGCGTAATCAAAATATCCAAGTATATCATCCCATGCATGATTGTCATCATGACTTCTCCCCCTTTGTCATCAACAAAAAGAAGAAGTGCAACTATCAAGTTTTAGATATATGAAAGCTTAGCAATTTAGCAAATTTTTTATCACTTTAGAACATGCAAGCTAGTGAGTTCTTTCTTCTCTTTTGAGAAGTACAAGCGAGCAATTTTTGCTTCCTTTGCAATGTTCGAGCTAGTAATTTTTTCTTCCTTTGCAAAGCGCAAGTTAGCAACTTTTCTCCCCCTTTGTCATTGTCAAAAAGAAGGGAATAACACAAAGGTGCAATTCAATTCTCTTTACATCAATTCTTTAAGCACCACATTAAGTATACAACCATAAATACAAAAAAATTATACATAATGAAAATCATGACATGAAAGATATCAATATCAAAGATCATGAAGGATCAAGTCATGATTCATTTTAATAAGTCTTTTCTTTTATAAATAGTACAAAGAAATCTTAAGAGATCAATTACAAGGCAATCTTCAAAGGAATTCTTAAGTCATTAATTTTGAGAAATCAAGAGAAAAATCATGATTCATAACTATTCTCTTTAACAAAAGGAAACATAGGAAAACAAGGATCTTGATTCATCAAGTATCAAATTTTGAGAAATCAAGAGTTTAACAAACCTAAGTTTAACATTCAAGGCTAGCACTTTTTGCTTTCTTTTGCAATAATATTCTAATCATAACATAAATACAAAGGGGTCATATCAAAGACATGAAAGTTATTAATATGAAAGATCAAGAAGGATCATTTTGTGAATACCAAAAGACATGATTCATTTTAACAAATCTCCTCTTAAATAATCAAAACAAAATATTAGGAGATCAAATAGCAATGATACCAATCATGATTCATTTTGATAAATATTTTCTTTATTAAAATGAAAGAATCATGGTGAACAATCTTGATTTACATAAAGTTTCAAAACATAATTATCAAGATCATAGTTAGTTTCATAAATCTCATTTTTAGTAAGAAATATAAGAGATATAAGATTTTGATTCATAAATCTTAAGAATATGTGAAAGGTTTGGATAAAAGTCATTCAAATTTAAATCATCAAAATCATTTTCATAGTCCAAGAGATTCATAAAAATAATACAAATAGATTCATCAATATCCCTTTTTGAAAACTTGATAAGGTAGGGATTGAGAAATTTTAAATAAAAATGCTTTCCCCTTTTTTGTTTTAACTTATGTGATTGATCTCATACATGCATGCCCTTTTCTTTTATGCTAAATCCATGCGTCATTAATTAAAATTGAAAAGTAAATTTCATCTTCAAAATCATCATGACCAAAAATATAACACATTAAACATAATGCTTCTTTAAACAAGCTATTTGATTTATCATTTTGATTCCAATGATAATACATTTTTCTTTTTATGTGTTTCATTTTATGTGATTGATTTCATATAAGTATGCTCAAGTTTTTAATATGAAAACTATCCATAATATTTAAAACCGAAAAGTAATACAAAATCATCAAGATACACATAATTGTTTCTTATAACATACAAGGAATTAATCTTATTTGATGTGCAAGTATTATTACAAAACATGCAATTGTCATGATCTAATATATATATATTTAAAACTAATCATGAAAAGCACTAAGTAATTTCATGGTAAGGAAAAAGATATTCGATTGAGTCACTTACCTTGTTGACGAAAGTCGTCAATGTGCAGTTCACTACCTTGCCCTTATTGGTTTGCTCCTCGTCTTTGGATGTACTCAATTCATCCTTGAGTGCTTCCTTCTTCTTTGGCAACTTCTTTTTCAGTTTTATATACTCATCTTTAGAGTGCCCCGACTTCTTGCATTCGTAGCAAGTAGTTTTGTTCTTTTTAAGTTTGTTTTTATTTTTTTATTCTTATTTCATGAACTTTTTAAGCTTTATTATTAAGAGTTCAAAGTCATCATCACTTAGCTTTCGCTCGAGTGGTCTTCTTGAGTTCTAAGTATCAAATCATTCATATTCTTTGGAAGGTTGTTCTCAAGTTCATCATGTGCCACATAAGTCATTTCATAGGTCATTAAAGACCCAATAAGTTCATCAAATGCAAAATAGTTCAAATCTTTCGCTTCTTGTATTGCTATTACTTTCAGATCCCAATTTTTAGAAAGAGATCTTAGAATCTTGTTTACAAGTTCAAGATTAGAAAAAGATTTACCAAGTACTTTTTAACTATTGATGCATCCGTAAAACAGGTGTACATATCAACAATAGTTTTACTTTGTTCCATTTGAAATAATTTAAAATCATACATCAAAAGACTTATTCTAGACTCTTTTACTCTATCAGTGCCTTCGTGTATGATTTCAAGTGTGTGCCAAATATCATGCGCAGTTTCGCAAATAGAAACACGATTAAATTCATTTTTGTCTAAGACACAAAACAAGGCATTCATAGCTTTGGCATTCAACGAAAAAGTCTTATTCTCCAAATCATTCCAATCATTCATTGGAAGAGAAGACTTTTGAAATCCATTTTCGATAATATTCCATAAATCAAGGTTCAAGGAAAGCAAGAAAACTCTCATCCGAGTTTTTCAATAAGTGTAGTATGTCCTATTGAACGTGGAAGGATAAATGATAGAAAAGCCCTCTTAAAAGCTGAAAAGAGTCATTTCTCTTGGGTGTTAAACCAAATGAGAAAGACATGGCTTTGATGCCAACTATTAGGAATGAGTCGGCACTAAGAGGCGGGAGGGTGAATTAGTGTAGTAGATAAAAACGTCGGTTTTGAAAATCTTTTCATTCGATGAAAATTGATATAAAAAATGCTTAACTTAAATGTATGCATAAAGGTAAATAGCAAGAAATAAATGCAAACTAGATTTTTATAGTGGTTCGATCGTCATGACTTACATCTACTTCGTCGATTCCTCTTCTGTCGAGGCCACCAGCATCCACTAACGATCTTCTTTTAATGAGCAAAGATCAACTATCCTTTTACACCCCTCTTCTCCTTTTCACAGGTTTAAGAGACAACCTTTTACAACCCTCTTTTACAAGGTATCCCTCAGACACCTCTCTTAGAACTCTCTCTAAACATTAGAAGGAGGGAACTCAACTTTCTAATAGGGATTACAATTTTAGAATCACAGAGTTTTGCTCAACTTTCTTTCTATTACATGCAGGAATAGCTAGGGTATGTTGTGAAATCTAGGGGCGACATCACATGCGCAACAGAAGAATAAGAAAACAAAATCTCCTATTCCTAAAGAGATGTTCGTCGTCATGCAAAGATTGGTGCGCAAAATCCGCGAAACTTAAAACTACATATAGAGTAGATTGTGTTACCCAGGGAGATTGTATATCCCTGTTTCCTTGTAGATCTTTAGGAGAGGGTAAAGGAGGTCAAGCATCCTCCTCTCTAGCGGTGATCCACACAGTAGGGCTGCGACGACGCTCCTTAAAACTCCAGGCCTACTCTAAGGTGGAGAGGGGGAGGAGAATAGGAGAGGCAAGTGTTAGGACCCTTTTTCTGAGCTTTTGAATAATGTTTATTGAGTTCAGTTAGAGTCAGGTAGAGGTTTATTTAATATTTATTTATTATTAAGAGTCCAAGTCTTGGTGGACTCTAGGTGGAACTCTATAAATAGTGATGTAACCCTTTCTTTAAATCAATCAATCAATCAATGAAATATTATTCCATTATGTGGACAAACCCTAGGAGGCCGATCCCCTCGAAGAGATCAAGGAGGGCCGATCCCCTCAAAGCGATCAAGGAGGCCGATCCCCTTGAAGCGATCATTATCATTCTCTTTTCTTCCCTTTCTTCCACGATAAGACCTTAGGGTCTTATTAATTGGTATCAGAGCATCCCCATTTCTCTCATTTCTTCTACGATAAGACTTTAGGGTCTTATCAATTGGTATCAGAGCAACGATAAGACTTTAGGGTATTATCAATTGGTATCAGAGCAACGAGCCTTGGTGTAGCCCGCCGCAGCCTTACTTTCCCTTCTTCCCCACCACCACTACAAGGCAACTCTTTCTCCACCGCCGCCGCTGTTTCCCCAGCCGCTCGACCACTATCGCTGCTTCTCCCCGGCCAGCGACCTTCGACCACTGCTCGACCTCCTCGCTGCCCCATCTCATTCAAAAAAAAAAAAAAAGGAAATAAGAGAGGAAGAAGAAGCTGCAGCCACCCCTGCTTCCGACCAACCCACCCGCCGCTACTGCTCTTTGGTTAGCGCCCACCATCGCCCCGCTTCCCGGCCAGAGGCCACCGCCGCCCGTCGCCTCCCACATGAGCCACCACCGCTACCTCCTTCTCCACCGCCGCCTGCCACCCCTTGCGTCACAGCGCAGCCGCTCGACCTCTCCTCCTCGGCGATCGTTGGTGACATTGCTCCCAGCCGCGCCACCATCATTGCCTCTCCACCACCGCCCACTGTCACGCCCCTCAAAATATCGATAATATTAAAAAAAATTTCAACACAAATCCATCCAGGATCCAAACACACATTTGAGGTCACTAAGAAAATATTCAAGTCAAAATTTCACCTCTATAATTCACAAATTCATAAACCCTGTGCAGTTCATAAACATACAACACATCGCTCGATGATTCATAAAATCTGAACCCAACTCATCAAAATAATAACCACAACATAAATTCACAAGTGTGGGAGACTATGCAGTCACAAAACTAACGTTTACCATAAGTTCATATCATTACATGAATTAAACTTAACATTCTAGAATCCTAAACATGAGAGGTCCTCTAAACTTATACAATATCCACAAGTTTAGATTCACCGTCAACATTTCGTTAGATGTAGAGTGTGCTTATACAACAAAAACATATATACTAACAAAGATCTGCCCAAAATCTTTTAGCTTTCCACTACCTCAGCCCAATCTTAACATTTAAGCAAGCGATAAGCTATCCTGAAAAATTTATACAGCAACGGAGTGAGCATATAAAGCTCAGCAAGTGACTAACATATCCATAGCAAAAGAGGGCAATTTCCAAACAAATAAGGTTTCAAAATGCAAGGCAGAATATAAGAATTCATAGACGTAATCTCATTAGGTGCAGAATCACAAATGTCATTTCAATCAAACATATTTGGTTCATAACAGATGGAGCAAAGAGTAATTAGAGCATATCAATAGCGTATGAAATGTTTCGGAGCATATCAATGACATATGGAACATTTCGAAGCATCCCAATAACAGATTAAACATTTCGGAGCATATCAATGACATATGGAACATTTCAGAGCATAACAATAACAAATGAAACATTTCGGAGCATATCAAAAATGTATGAAATGTTTCGGAGCATATCAATGATAAATGAAATATTTCGGAACATATCAATAGCATATGGACCATTTCGGAGCATTTCAAAGAATGAATACGAAACAGAAGCTCAAACGTCAAATTTGACATTGCATTCATATCATTCTTATCTAAAGAATGTATAGAAACATATAACCAAAGCTCTAGATACCATATCAAATATACAGAAGGTGAAGTGAGACCATAACATAATATGGTACATCCATTTCTGAATAACCACCAAACATAAGTCTCCCACGTCTGGGAGCTCCATCCACCCACGTCTGAGTGAAGTCATAAGGGCCGGCAAAGCATCACAGGCTCTATGCCTAACTCTCTTCACCATTTCTGGCAAAGGTTCACAATATCCCACAAACACGAGAGTATAAAAGGATAGTATGAACAATAAATAGAATATATCGGAAGCACACGTGGAACAACAAAACGTACATGTGCCTTTACGAGTCAATATAAAGTAAGCAATAATCTTTCACAATTGTATTCATATTTGAAAGAAAATGAAAGCAAAAGCACACACGGATTCCAGGCAATCACATACAGCTCAATTCAAATAAGAAGGTTAGATGAATTCGATATCCAAAGGAATAAAACTGGAATAGGCACATATCGAAAGCAAATGCAGAACAATAGGATATACATGTGCCTATATGAGTCAATGTGATATAGTATAAACGTTACACAATATGTTTCAAGAATGTAAATAATCTATAGACAAGAGCAAACTAGAATTCAAGCATTAATATAAGCCTCAATTGAGTGAAGTGAATTGAATGAAGTCTATTTCAAAATGAATGAAAACAGAATATGCGAAATCGATCAAAGCTCGATTTCTGACAGAATTCGAGAGGCACATTAAATAAATTCTTCAGATTGCCAATTATACTCCAATACCCTCAAGAAAGCTATTATCGAAAGATATATCAATCTATTTTTTGATGAAATAAATTTCGTATGAATCAAGGTTTCCAACAAGGAGTTACCATTGATTTAGTAACCAAAGGTCAAAAATAAAATCACTATTTTGCAGAATTCATAGGGTTGGATTCAATAGATAACAGGATAGGCATTTGAATTCCAAATTTTTCAATCTATATATCAAAAGAAAGGTATACAAGTCTAATTTTGAATGAAGTCATTTGGTACAAATCAGAATTTCCAATAGGGACTTATAGGCATTTTAGTATCAAAATGTTAGAAATTTTGATCCCTATTTTGTAGCATCTATAGGCTCATTTGAAACAAACGTTTGGGTAAGTATTCGATGTCCAAAATTTTCAAAATTAGTGTCAAAAGAAAGATATATGAGTCTAATTTCAAATGAATTAGGTCCTACCTAAATCTACGTTTGGTGCTAAAAATTATAGCTGAAAAAGTGTATAGGGGTCAGTTTACCAAAAACGTCCAAATCCATGGTTTTATGTCCAAAAAGAGAAATATCAGGTTCTAAGCAGAAATCTTTTAGATTATTCAGAATTAATATAAGAACAGAGACTAATATTATTATAGGATGGGGTTAGAACACTTATCTTTGAGAATTATGACCTCAATTGTGAAGATTTGAGCAAGAAACCTCAAAGCCCCCAAATTTCTCTTCTTCTTGTTCCCCCTAATTTTTCTTCTTCTTTCTCTCTTTCTCTCTTCTTCTCCCATGCAGTTGCCTTCTCAGGTTTCTTAAGAACGAAGGTAGAGAGGCTTAAGCGGTGAGTTTTGTAATTTTATACATTTTGCAATTTAGTCCTTGCATTATTATATTTACGAATAGGTCCTCAGGGTTTATATATAGGCCATCAGATTTTTCTTTTTCTTTTTGAATAGATCCCCAAATCTTATGAATAAGTTCTCAGATTTATACTTTGGCTCATTATCGAATTTAAAATAGATACTTACATTACAACTAGAAACTTATATGAAAATTTAGAAACGAGGGATGTTACACTCTCCCCTCTTAAAAGAAATTTTTAGTCCTCTAAATTTATCATATCTCTATCAAGGAAAAGACGAGGATAAACTTTTTTCATTTCCTCCTCTAGCTCCCATGTTGTTTCCTATCCAAAATGATGTCTCCAAATTACTTGAACTAGAGGGATGACCCGATTCCTTAGTGTTAAGATCAAGAGCACTAAGTGTAATCATCGATAATTTTTTTCTTTAACATAAATTAATTACTATAAATGATATATTACTTTATTATTACTTCTATATTTGTGTATTATAGTTAAGGAAATGATTAGATTTGGTTTCCTTAATCATATGGATAAGTTAGGAATTCTACTAATCAATTAAATTATTAATTGATTTATTTCCTAATGAGTGATTTGATATTTAGGAAGTAAATAGTTTACATTCCATTTTTGTGTGTGAACTATAAGAAATAAATATTATATTACTTTTTTGTGTGTGAAAGCAAATGTAAAATAAATTAAAAATAAAAATTAAATTATTACTTACCTTTCGGGGAGATCTCATCTTCTCCTATATAAAGGGACTATTCATCCCTCATTCTCTACTAGCCTAACAATAGAAGGATTGAGGAGATGACTTTCTGGGGAGATAATATCAAGGAAGGGATAATCGAAAAGAGGTAGGATCCTTTCTTTTTAATTAGTTTTGATTTGTATTTTGAAATCTTGACATTAATATTGTTACAATTTTATAATGAATAATAATATTTTAATTTCGAAATTTCATGATTTTTGAATAATAATAACTAATTTGTGATGTTAGACTAATTATTTAATTTGTATTGATCTTTTAAGCTTAAGTGAATTTTAATATTGATTTAATTATAAAAATTATTATTTAGTATAATAGTTCTAATTTATTTAATTAGTTATATCTATATTTCAAGAATTATGTGTAAATTTCTGTAATGTAATTAGTTTTAAATTTTAGATCATGAATTTAAAGATTTAATTAATGTATTTGAATAATTCTTTAATAATTTTAAATATTAAAATCTAATTTGATAAGAGGAGTCTAATTGGGGTCTGACTTAAGTCAAGTTGATCGATCAAATCGAATCGACTCAGACCTTGTGATCATGTACAACCTAGCTTATGTGACTAAGTACAACCTAACCCATGTGGTCAGGCATGACCCAACCCATGTGGCTGGGTACGATCTAATCCATATGGCCATGTATGACTCAGCCCATGCGGTAAGGTATGACCCAACCAGGTGGTTAGGCATGGACCAGCTCATGTGACTAGATACAATCCAGTCTATGTGGCCATGTATAACCCAACTCATATGGTAAGGTACGACTCAACCATGTGGCTAAGCATGGGCCAGCTTATGTGGCTAGGTACAACTCAGTCTAGGTGGTCAGATACGACCCCAACTCATGTGTCTATGATCAATTCGTGAGCCAAGCATGACTTAGTTCAATGGTAAGGCCCAGCCCAACTTATAAGTGAGGCTTAGCCTAGTCCATGAAGTTAAGCCTGACCAGCTACACGATTGATATTAGACATATCATCGCTCCTTTTATATAGCCCGTCGTACCTCAACTCAATCTAGTATTTGGAACAGGTATATGCAATGTATATGACCCGCCCGAGACTCAGGTGGGTTGGTTCAGTTTGGGTTAGTACTATACGACATAGTCCAATCTCCTTCTCTATTGGTTTGAGCTCATTAATTGATGAAATCAAACAGGTTTGATCAGTTAAAGCTGATTTAGAGTGATTCCAAACTAACTTGACTGGTTCAAACCTATTTGACCTAATCGAGATCAATCAAATCTAAATTAGACCGGTTTATGGTGATTCCAGACTAGTTCCATAAGGATTTGGTATTGGTTCCGTTAGATCATAATCGAATTGAGTTTGGTTTAAGTCAATTGAGCTATTCCAATTAGGGTTTTGATTGATTGAGGACTATTGAGATATTGATATTTAATGCTTTTCTGATATGATGAATTTAAAGGTTTTATCTGAAGATGTCATTTGAAAATGATTATTGGTTTTCTATGTTTATGATATTGATATGATAAGTATCATATAGAAGATGTGACTAGACTAGTAGTTCACATTGGGAGAGCAACCTGTGAAAGGAGCTACGGGCCCATCATAGTGCGGAGCTACCAATGAACATAGTCTAGTAGATTTACATCAAGTATAGTCTCTAATAATATTTAATCATATTGATTTCTTGATGTATATATGAGTGATTGAATGAGTATAAATGAATGATCATGGATGTTTATGTATCCCTGCCGAGGGTAGGTATGGCGATTCCCTTCGGGGATTAGCGGGCCGTCAGACGTGATGGTTAGACGGTTCCTCCATCCGCTATTGGGAGGAACGTGTCTCCACTTGGGCAGGTGTGGGATATCACTCCATCCGCTGTTGGGAGTGCGATATAGATTATCTCTATCCGCTGTTGGGAGGAATCCATCCCTTGGAATATGCCTATCCATCCACTGTTGGGAGAGCGCACCATTGGGTGATGTACGCCTTTGTTATTATGTATGTGTTATATGTGGCTGATGCATGATTTTGTTTATTATGTAAGAAATTATTATCATTTTTCTGATGCATAAGTTTTATGATGAATAGATATATTTTCATAATGAATTATTGATATTTGTTTATATTTCATGAATATTGAAGATTATTTTTATGACTTTTCTAAGGTTCCTACTAACATGTGTGGTTGCTGATGTGTTTTTATTTTATATTTATTTTCAGAGTAATCGACTATTGTGTAATAGATCTGAAGCTTAGGTGGAAAGGACTTGTGACCCTGTGAAGAAGATGTCATTTTTCTAGCTAATAGAATATCTACTACTGTAAAGACAATAATTTGAATTCAAAGACGAATGAAAAGAAAAGGAGGGAGTTTATTATGTAAATTATGGATAATAAATTACTGATTTATTATTCTTTTTATAAATTCGGGATGTGATAAATTTAATGGTATCAGAGCAATGATTTTGAGGACCAATTGGAATATGGGATCCTAGGACTAGAATATTAGATTACCCAATTAGTGTTTGAGATTTAGATTTTGAGAATTAGATTAAATACAACATATATTTAAGATATTATGATCATTTTTAGTCAAATATAATTTTTTTTATAAAAATAGTTGATTAAAGATGTTACTTGAATTTCATTAAATGACTTGAAATAGGATTATAGAAGGTCAAAATTTTAATTTTTCTCTAAATTAAAATAAGTGTCATATTAGTTTATCTTATAAACTCTCATAAGATTTTATATTTTGAATGTGATTTTTCCATGATCCTCTTGTCCCTTTTTGAAAAGTAGATTAGGGATGTTAATTTAATTATAGAATATTTTATTTTTGACATATATATGACTTTGTTATTCATTAAGATTATAGTAAGTTTCGGTTATTCTCTTAATTTAAAAGTTTTGATAATTGTAAGTGTAAAATTTTTATAGAAACTTTATAAATATAAATATAAATTATTTACCTTTATAATTTTTGTTACCATATATTATTCTTAAAATTGAGATTAAATTTGACATTAGGATGGTTTGTAGAAGTTATTGTTGGCACTAATAAATTATAAGACTTTAAAGTTAGAATATATTTGATTGTGAATTGATATTTAAACTTAATTGTATGAGTAATTAATTTAAATATAGATTGATTTAATGTAAAATTATCATATATTATTTGTTTAATGAAGTGATGAGTCTAATGAGAATTAGATATAATGCTATTTCTTTGACACATATAAAATGTAAATCATTCGAAATTATAAAAGAATATATGTTGAATAGTTGGATAAATTTTCATCATTTCAATTGCTTTTGTTGAGTTGTACCTCAACTTATCTCTTATTTCAACAATTAATTAATTTTTAAAACTTAAAAAATTTATTGATTTATTAAATATAGAATTTGATATACTTGGGTAATCTAAAACCAAATTTATTCAATAAGTTTCATTAATCTATCATATATTTTATGTTAAAAATATATATATTTTTGACTAAAAAGTTTTCGAGTAATACATTTAATTAAAATATTTTTCAAGCTAATTTAGTTTTGTCCAACTTAGTATTTCAAAAGTTAACTATATTGATTAATGTTATTCTTAATCAAATTTGGGGGCCAAATTTCTATTAAGTTGGAGAGAAATGTAATCATCGATAATTTTTTTCCTTAACAAAATTAATTACTATAAATGATATATTACTTTATTATTAACATCTATATTTGTGTATTATAGTTAAGGAAATGATTAGATTTGGTTTCCTTAATCATATGGATAAGTTAGGAATTCTACTAATCAATTAAATTATTAATTGATTTATTTCCTAATGAGTGATTTGATATTTAGGAAGTAAATAGTTTACATTCCATTTTTGTGTGTGAACTATAAGAAATAAATATTATATTACTTTTTTGTGTGTGAAAGTAAATGTAAAATAAATTAAAAATAAAAATTAAATTATTACTTATCTTTCGGGGAGATCTCATCTTCTCCTATATAAAGGGACTATTCATCCCTCATTTTCTCTTAGCCTAACAATAGAAGGATTGAGGAGATGAATTTTTGGGGAGATGATATCAAGGAAGGGATAATCGAAAAGAGGTAGGATCCTTTCTTTTTAATTAGTTTTGATTTGTGTTTTGAAATCTTGACATTGAGATAGTTACAATTTTATAATGAATAATGTTGTTTTAATTTCGAAATTTCATGATTTTTGAATAATAATAATTGATTTGTGATGTTAGACTGATTATTTGATTTATATTGATCTTTTAAGCTTAAGTGAATTTTAATATTGATTTAATTATTAAAATTCTTATTTAGTATAATAGTTCTAATTTATTTAATTAGTTATATCTATATTTCAAGAATTATGTGTGAATTTCTGTAATGTAATTAGTTTTAAATTTTAGATCATGAATTTAAAGATTTAATTAATGTATTTGAATAATTCTTTAATAATTTTAAATATTAAAATCTAATTTGATAAGAGGAATCTAATTGGGGTCTAATTTGAGTCAAGTTGATCGATCAGATCGAATCGACTCAGACCATGTGATCATGTACAACCTAGCTTATGTGACTAAGTACAACCTAGCCCATGTGGTCAGGCATGACCCAACCCATGTGGCTGGGTACGATCGAATCCATTTGGCCATGTATGACCCAGCCCATGCGGTAAGGTACGACCCAACCATTGGTTAGCCATGGGCCAGCTCATGTGGCTAGATACAATCCAGTCTATGTGACAATGTGTTAGGACTCTAGCTTGGAGAGTCCTAATTGAGAGGGACATTCATGTAAAACTGTTAGGACTCTAGCTAGGAGAGTCCTAATTGAGAGGGACATCCATGTAAAATTGTTAGGACTCTAGCTAGGAGAGTCCTAATTGAGAGGGACATTCTGTTAGGACTCTAGCTAGGAGAGTCCTAATTGAGAGGGGCATTCATGTAGGAGGTGTTTTCTTAGAGAAGAATTAGGAGTTGTAAAAGAATAGATGAATCTTTTCTGCTCCCTTTGAGTAGCAACTTGGAGGGAGGAACCCCTATAGAGTTCCAAGGAGGCCGATCCCCTAAAGAGATCAACCCCAAGTTTAGAATCTGCAAGGGTTCTACCACCTGGTATCAGAGCAGCGTTCTTGGCGTCTTGTTGCCCTTCCACAGCCATCCATCAACCCTCCACAACCGCCCAAAGCAATTCCCACAATTGCTTAAAAGATCGTCACCGAATTCCGCCATCATCTCCACCACCGCGGATCATCCTTTGATCTCCCCGTGAATTGCAACAGGTTCTGGTTTCCTACCTTACTGCTACTGCAATTTAGTTATCCTTATTCGAAAATCCAAAAAAAAAAATTTTGTTCCTATATTGCTGCATAAACTTTTCGTCACAAAGTTTTCATCTCTACGACGAAAGATACATTGCAGAATTCTAACCGCATAGCACCATCTATTTGATCTTGCTACTGTGCTTTTTCTATCCAAATTTCTACGAAATTTTTATTACATCTTTGACACTTCCTAACAGTAGATTTCCCTTTGGTTTCATCAAAAAATTCTCAATATAAAGTACTAATCTTTTATGTCCAATCTGCTGCACTTGAATTGCAGAATTCAAGCCGCATAGCACCATCTGTTTGATCTTGCAACTGTGCTTTTTCTATCCAAATTTCTACAAAATTTTTATGACATCTTTGACACTTCCTAACAGTAGATTTCCCTTTAGTTTCATCGAAAAATTCTCAATATAAACTACTGATCTTTTATGTCCAATCTGCTGCACTTGAAAATCTATGCTGCAGAAAATTTCAGCTGCATATCGTTGCCTTAACACATCTATTTGCAATCTTTTTTGAATAAAATTTCTTATACACATCATAGATCATCTTGGCTTCCATCTAAGATTGATCTATAAAGAAATTCATCTCAAAAAAATGATTTTGTGTTGCTGCAAATTTTCATCGTAACCCGCTGAAATTTCTCGACGAGAATTCTACTATCGCAACTTGAACCAATTTTCTTACTATTATACTGCCAAAATTTTCTTGATTAAATTAGATATCCTTGCTGTCATATAAACTGTAATTTTGCTATCAATTTTCTCCTCAATTCTCTCAAGTTTTTGTTGGAAATTACGTCGAGAAACCGTTGTTTCTTCGACGACAATTCTACTCTTACAAGACAGCACATACTTGCTGCAACTTCCACGGATTTCTGTCAAACCTTTGCTACCATCAACCACAGATTCAAAACTTTCATCCATAGCCCTAAAACTCTACCAAACTACACCCTCAAACTGCACCCAAAACAGCCACAAAACAAGCCTAAACCGCAGCCTACATCCACCAATCCACCAACACTTTCGACCATCACTTCTCTCAACCTATACATGCCTTTAACCCAACAGCAAAAGAGAGATCTTAACATCATTGATTTGGGGCCATATACTATGGCATCTAAGGAGGCAATCAATGCTAAATTCAAAGCCTTGGAGGCGCGAATGGAGGATAAGATTCGGACGCTCTTTACCGAACTCAGATTGGGCCGACCACTAAGCCCGAAGAAATCATATCAAGGAGAGAGCTTTGCCCAATCACACCAAGCCCGAAGAGATGACTTCCAAGGGAGGGTAGGCTCTATGACTGACCCCAACTATCCATGCATGAGAGTGGACTTCCCTATATGGGAAGAAGGAGACCCGATTGGTTGGATCTCACACGCGGAGCGATATTTTCGGTACCACAAAATCGCAAATGCATCTATGGTGAAAATTGCAGCTATACATCTTGAAGGGGATGCTATACAGTGGTTTAAACAGTTTGAACATACTTATGGAGTCCTTTCATGGCAACAATTCAAAGAAGAACTGCTGATCCGCTTCAGACCAACCGATTACGAGAATATTGACGAACAACTAGCAAAGATCCGACAAACCTCCACCATTCAAGAGTACCAAACCAGGTTTGAAAGGTTATCTAATCAAAATCATGATTGGTCTCAAAAACAGCTATTGAGGACCTTCATTGAGGGCTTGAAGCCAGAGATCCGAGGAGAAGTTAAAGCGCGACAACCGTATACGCTTATGGCAGCCATCTCTTTCGCACGACATCAAGAGGAGCAATTGAACCATAAAGCTCGGAGGACTAGGGTCATTCCTCAACTAGTAATATTGAAGCCCTCAGCCCCCCCTACTATTGACCAAGTCCCTACACCAAAGAGGTTAACAAGAGAAGAGCTTCGGGAGCGATATACGAATGGGTTATGTTGGCATTGTGATGAGCCGTGGAGCCATGAGCATCGCTGTAGTAAAGGGGGACTTCTTATGATTGAACCGATAGAAGAAGAAATCATTAAACATCCAGAAGAGAGCCTTGAACATGAAGAAGAAGATGCAGAAGAAGAGCCACAACCGATCGAAGTTACGGTATATACACTAGCTGGCTACTCAAACCCACAAACGATGAAAGTTGGAGGCCTTCTCAAACAACAACCGATCACTGTTCTCATCGACAAGGGCAGCACTAATAACTTCCTAAATAGTAAGGTTGCTGTCCATATAAACTTACCTATTGAGAATTGCAGCAGGTTTGTCGCTAAGGTCGCCAACGGACGGATTTTGAAGTGTGATCATAGGTGCCCGCAGGTGAAACTGTTGCGGTAGGACCAAGAGATAATTGCAGATTTCTTCCTCCTCCCTCTTGATGATTATGAGGCCATACTCAGAATTAAATGGTTGATGACATTAGGTGATATTTCTTGGAATTTTATGCAACTATTTATAAAATTTTACAGTAAGGAGAAACAGGTGATACTGCATGGGAAACGTGAGGGCGACGTAACGATGATTTGCACACAACAAATGGAGAAGGTTTTGCATAAAGCATGCAGCGGTTTTTTGGTACAACTTGAGCAGCAAACTAAGGGAGAGCCAACAAAATTTGAAGATCCAAATCTACTTCCTTTGCTTGCTGAATTTTCAGATATATTTGACGAACCGTGCAACCTACCTCTTACCCGTCGGCATGATCATTGTATAACGATTCTTCCAGGCAAATCTGCAGCAAATGCTCAGCCATATCAGTATCCATATCTCCAGAAGGATGAAATAGAAAGGATTGTAAAAGAGATGCTCAAAACAAGAGTTTTTCGGCCATGTTGCAGCCCCTACTCTTCACCGGTGCTCCTCATACGAAAGAAGGATGGAATATGGCGATTATGTGTTGATTACCGAGCTCTCAATGGCATAACCATCAAGGATAAATACCCTATTCCAGTAGTAGATGAATTGCTAGATGAAAGGGAGCACAAATCTTTACAAAGATGGACCTTCGATCCGGGTATTATCAAATACGAGTGTATGAAGAAGTCATACCGAAAACCGCCTTTCGAACACACAGCGGCCACTACGAATTTTTACTTTCTTCAACAAAAGGTGGGATATCTTGGGCATATCATATCAGAGGAAGGTGTGACAATGGACCCCTTCAAAATTAAAGTAATGCAAAACTGGCCGACCCCGAGAAACATAAAATTGCTATATGGCTTTCTGGGTTTAACAAGCTACTACTGCAAGTTCGTGAAAAACTATGGAGAGACTAGTGCACCAGTTACTTCCTTACTGAAAAAAGATATCTTCCAATGGTCGGACAGAGCCTCCGCTGCCTTGAAGAAACTTAAGGCAGCCACGACGACGACGCCGGTGCTAACACTACCAGATTTCAACCGACCCTTCATTATTGAGGCCGACACATTTGGAGTCGGAATTGGAGCCATTCTCATGCAAGATGGTCAACCACTCACATACACTAGTAATGCATTATCTCCCTCCAATCAAAATAAGTCAACATATGACAAGGAGATGCTTGCCATTGTGCGCGTAGCAACGAGGTGGAGACCCTACTTGATTGGTCGACGATTTCAAATTAAAATCGACCATAAAAGCCTCAAGCATTTTTTAGAGCGAAAGATATCATCTCCTGAGCAGCAAAAATGGGTAACAAAACTTCTTAGATTTGATTATGAAATAACTTACAAAAAGGGGAAAGAGAATGTTCTTGCAGATGCGCTTTCGCAGCTACCCGAGCAAGCTGAAGTTCCAGCCATTTCACTTCCGACCAGTAACTTTCTTAAGGATATTAAGATAGAATGGCAGGAAGATTCAGAGACTAGTAAGATTATAAAAAAATTGGAGGAAGCACCAAGCTCCGTGGCTCATTACAATTGGGACTCAAAAGAATTACACTATAAGGGATGCATTGTGCTTATGATAAATTCTACTTGCATTTTCACGAGTAGATTTTGGATCATGTTATTCTATATGCAGGGTACTAAATTGAAAAGGAGTATGGCATATCACCCACAAATCGACGGCGAGACAGTTGTAAATAGGCGCTTGGAGACAGCCCAAAGCCACCCACCAAATATGACTACCCAAAGAGAACTCCAGACCCAGCGAAGTGCCATTATTGATCGACGGATCGTGACTTGACGACGACGACCCGCTAATGAAGTTCTAATACAGTGGGCGAACCTACCAATAGAAGATGCCACTTGGGAGAACTATGACGACTTGAAGATCAAATTCCCAGAATTCATGAATCATCAGCCTTGATGACAAGACTGATTTGAAGAGGGCGGGTCTATTAGGACTCTGGTTTGGAGAGTCCTAATTGAGAGGGACATTCATGTAAAACTGTTAGGACTCTAGCTAGGAGAGTCCTAATTGAGAGGGACATCCATGTAAAATTGTTAGGACTCTAGCTAGGAGAGTCCTAATTGAGAGGGACATTCTGTTAGGACTCTAGCTAGGAGAGTCCTAATTGAGAGGGGCATTCATGTAGGAGGTGTTTTCTTAGAGAAGAATTAGGAGTTGTAAAGGAATAGATGAATCTTTTTTGCTGCCTTTGAGTAGCAACTTGGAGGGAGGAACCCCTATAGAGTTCCAAGGAGGCCGATCCCCTAAAGAGATCAACCCCAAGTTTAGAATCTGCAAGGGTTCTAACACAATGTATAACCCAACTCATATGGTAAAGTATGACTCAACCATGTGGCTAAGCATCGGCCAGCTTATGTGGCTAGGTACAACTCAATCTAGGTGGTCAGATACGACCCCAACTCACGTGTCTATGATCAATTCATGAGCCAAGCATGGCTTAGTTCAATAGTAAGGCCCAGCCCAACTTATAAGTGAGGCTTAGCCTAGTCCATGAAGTTAAGCCTGCCCAGCTACGCGATTGATATTAGACATATCATCGCTCCTTTTATATAGCCCGTCGTACCTCAACTCAATCTAGTATTTGGAACAGGTATATGCAATGTATATGACCCGCCCGAGACTCAGGTGGGTTGGTTCGGTTTGGGTTAGTACTATACGACATAGTCCAATCTCCTTCTCTATTGGTTTGAGCTCATTAATTGATGAAATCAAACAGGTTTGATCAGTTAAAGCTGATTTAGAGTGATTCCAAACTAACTTGACTGGTTCAAAGCTATTCGACCTAATCGAGATCAATCAAATCTAAATTAGACCAGTTTAGTGTGATCCCAGACTAGTTCCATAAGGATTTGGTATTGGTTCCGTTAGATCATAATCGAATTGAGTTTTGGTTTAAGTCAATTGAGCTATTCCAATTAGGGTTTTGATTGATTGAGGACTATTGAGATATTGATATTTAATGCTTTTATGACATGATGAATTTAAAGGTTTTATCTGAAGATATCATTTGAAAATGATTATTGGTTTTCTATGTTTATGATATTGATATGATAAGTATCATGTAGTAGATGTGACTAGACTAGTAGTTCACATTGGGAGTGCAACCTGTGATAGGAGCTACGGGCCCATCATAGTGCGGAGCCACAAATGAACATAGTCTAGTAGATTTACATCAAGTATAGTCTCTCATAATATTTAATCATATTGATTTCTTGATTTATGCATAAGTGATTGAATGAGTGTAAATGAATGATCATGGATGTTTATGTATCCTTGCCGAGGGCAAGTATGGCGATTCCCTTCAAGGATTAGCGGGCCGTCAGACATGATGGTTAGATGATTCCTCCATCCGCTGTTGGGAGGAACGTCTCCCCACTTGGGCGGGTGAGGGATACCACTCCATCCGCTGTTGGGAGTGCGATATAGATTATCTCTATCCGCTGTTGGGAGGAATCCATCCCGTGGAATATACCTCTCCATCCGCTGTTGGGAGAGCGCACCTTTGGGTGATGTACGCCTTTGTTATTATGTATGTGTTATATGTGGTTGATGCATGATTTTGTTTATTATGTAAGAAATTCTCATCGTTTTTCTGATGCATAAGTTTAATGATGAATAGATATATTTTCATATTGAATTATTGATATTTGTTTATATTTCATGAATATTGAAGATTATTTTTATGACTTTTTTGAGGTTCCTACCAGCATGTGTGGTTGCTGAAGTGTTTTTATTTTATATTTATTTTCAGAGTAATCGACTATTGTGTAATAGATCTGAAGCTTGGGTGGAAGAGACTTGTGACCCTGTAAAGAAGATGTCATTTTTCTAGCTAATAGAATATCTACTACTGTAAAGATAATAATTTGAATTCAAAGATGAATGAAAAGAAAAGGAGAGAGTTTATTATGTAAATTATGGATAATAAATTATTGATTTATTATTCTTTTTATAAATTCGGGATGTGACAAATTTAATTGTATCAGGGAAATGATTTTGAGGACCTGTTGGAATATGGGATCCTAGGACTAGAATATTAGATGACCCAATTAGTGTTTGAGATTTAGATTTTGAGAATTAGATTAAATATAACATATATTTAAGATATTATGATCATTTTTAATCAAATATAATTTTTTTTATAAAAATAGTTGATTAAAGATGTTACTTGAATTTCGTTAAATGACTTGAAATAGGATTATAGAAGGCCAAAATTTTAATTTTTCTCTAAATTAAAATAAGTGTTATATTAGTTTATCTTATAAACTCTCATAAGATTTTATATTTTGAATGTGATTTTTCCATGATCCTCTTGTCCCTTTTTGAAAAGTAGATTTGGGATGTTAATTTAATTATAGTATATTGTTGAATCTCGTATTTTGATGATGAAACCACTTGATATATGTTTATGATTTAATCTGCGTTTTGAGTAACGCAGGATACTTCGATCAGGATGAGACAATTAAAGCAGGAAAATCATGTTGTGCTGGAGGAACATGTCAGAAGATTGGACGTCGGTCCGGTGGATCGGTCGATGTATCGACAAAAGGCTTCGGGCCGTGGACTCGGGCATCGTACCAAGAAGAGCGGGTATTGTGCCAAGGATATCGGAGTTGCGGAGTCAACTAGCCGATTGGGCAATAGGCTGCAAGAGAGGATGATGCGCCGAAGAATCGGATGAAGCGTCGAGGGACAAATGACATGCCGGACAACTTGGTTAATTGCTTAGGATTAATTGTCTCGATCGAAGTGTTTGTTTTCAATGTGCAGGATTAACTACAATGGAAGAAAGACATGCAGCAGGAGTTGCGCCGGAGTCAAGACTACGATCACGTTGGGAGTTCGAGAGTTTGACGAAAGTTCGGACGGTCGTTGGAGGTTTTGCGGGAACAAATCCGAGAAGTCCAGAAGCTTGCCAAAGAAGCTCGTCGGAACTCACCAAGATCAAATCATGAAGTCTAGGAGCTTGTCGGGAGTCCGCTGAATGGTTTCCGAGAGTTTATCGGAAGACCGTCGGAAGTTCACCGGAAGCTCGCCGGAAGAAGTCTTGACTTGCGAATTTTGTAATAGCTTAAGAAATGTCTTTAAATTCGTAGTTAGCACGTTAATTAGGGTTAGGATTAGGTGTTTCTCTTATAACCCGGTTAGGGGCCAATTGGGCCCGAATTCGGACCGGTTTGGGCCAAGTTTGGAGCCCAACCAATGATCTGAAATAGTGCCAAGAGGTGCAACCGCCTAGGCCAGGAGGTAGCACCGCCTGGGCTAAGTCTCCCAGCGAGACTGGGCGGTGCAACCGCCCCAGCTAGGAGGTGGCACCGCCTGGGCTCAATCTCCAAGCGAGACTGGGCGATGCAACCTCTCCTAATAGGAGGTGGCACCGCCTGAGCTCAGTCTTCGAGCTCTACCAGGCGGTGCAACCGCTCCAGTCAGGAGGTGCAACCGCCTGAGCTTGGTCTTCGAGCTCTGGTAGAGAGGTGCAACCGCCCCTGATAGAGGTGGCACCGCCCAAAGGCTCAGTCTTCGAGCTCTGCCAGGCGGTGCAACCGCCCCAGTCAGGAGGTGCAACCGCCTGATCCTGAAATTCCGGGAATTGATAATTTTGAGCTCCAAATTTGAACTGGGTTGGGGCCTATAAATACCCCACCCATTCAGCACTGAGAGAGCAAGAACTTACCCGAAATCTTGATATTTTTCAGTGATTTTTAGAGCTCAAAATTGTTGTAAAGGCCAAAAGTTCTCCTTCCTCTTTTCTTCCAAGTTCTGAGTTGTAAAGAGAGGAGAGAAATTTCTATAAGGGTTGTCTCCTAAGCCCGTCAAAAGGAGTGAAACTGTAAAAGGGTGGTTGGCCTTCACCTATTGAAGGAAGGCCTCTAGTTGACGTCGGTGACCTCATCGGTGGAGGAAGCCAAAAGTGGAGTAGGTCAAGATTGATCGAACCACTCTAAATCTCGGTTTGCATTTACTTTGAGCATTTTATCTTTACTGCAAATCTCCTTAATAGCTTACTGCTCTCTGCGCTTTTAACGAACGAGTTTCTAAGTTCAGAGCTTTCCGAATCTGCGTTTAGATGTAAATCGACTTTTTCGTACGATCATCATATTTCAGTGTACGTTTACGTTTAGACTTCAATCATAACTGCAAACTACCTTCTGCGCATTTATAAAACATATCTCAAAGTTCAGTATCTTCAGAATCCGTATTTAGACGTAAACTGGTTTTATCGTACGAACGTCGCTTTTCAGTTTGTGCTTGCATTCTGATTTCCATCATAAACTGCAAACTGCCTTTATAGATCTACTTTAATGTCATCTCGCTTAATCTTAAGTTAAAGTAATCTTAGAATCGGCTTTTACATCGAAATCGTTTTTATCGAACGAACGCAGCTTTCGGTTTTAATCGTCGAAATATTTCCACTGCACTAATTCACCCCCCCCCCCTCTTAGTGCTCTTGATTCTAACAATTGGTATCAGAGCCCGGTATTTCTAATTTCGGACTTACACTCGAGAGAAATGGCTCTTCATGGCTTTCAAGAGGGCTTTTCGGTTTTTCATCTACCGTTGTTTAACAGATTGGACTACATCTATTGGAAGACCCGAATGAGGATCTTTCTTATTTCTATGGATGTTGAACTTTGGAATCTTGTCGAAAATGGTTTTTCGAAGTCTTCTCTTCCAATGATCGAATGGTCGGATTTAGAGAAGAAGCATTTTTCTTTAAACGCAAAGGCTATGAATGCCTTATTTTACGCTTTGGACAAAAATGAGTTCAATCGGGTTTCTTTGTGCGAAACGGCTTTCGATATTTGGCGCACTCTTGAAATCACGCACGAGGGAACTAGTAGAGTCAAAGACTCGAAAGTTAATATTTTACTGCATGATTTCGAGCTTTTTCAAATGAAGCCAAGCGAAACCATTGGTGACATGTACACCTGTTTTACGGATGTCGTCAATGGTTTAAGAGCTCTTGGCAAATGTTTTTCGAATTCTGAACTTGTGAATAAGATTTTGCGTTCTCTTTCTAAGAAGTGGGATTCAAAAGTAACGGCTTTACAAGAAACAAAAGATTTAAAGATTTTTCCACTTGAAGAACTAATTGGTTCATTGATCACATATGAAATGACGTGCAATGCACGTGAAGAACTTGAGAACCACCTACCAAAGAACAGGAAGGATTTGGGACATAGAACATTTGAAGACCACTCGAGCATAAGCTCAAGTGATGGTGAACTTAAACAACAAATGAAACAAAAATTAAAAAGTAAAAAGAACGGAACTACTTGCTTTGAACGCAAGAAGAAGGACAAAAATTGGGATGAATCGAGCTCCTTCGAAGACGAGGAGAAAATCAACAAAGGCGAGGTGGCAAACTACGCCTTTACGCCTTTCGACGCTGAGGTAATCAAAATGCCTTTAATTTACTTTGAAATTACATAATGCTTTTCATAATGCATTTTTCTTTTTTATTTAATTTTCTTGAAAATTACATGTTTAATAATTTTATAATGAAAATACAAAAAATTAGGAATCATGCTTATCATTCTAGTAATTTTGAAAATAATCATGAAAATTACATGTTTATGATAAACAAAATGATTTTGATTAAAAATACCTTATGAAATCTTGCTATATGTGGTTGAGAAGTAATAATGTGTATCATGTTGATTTCCATTGTTATTTCTCGATTTTAAGTATATGAAATCATGTTTAATTTGAAGTTATGATTAATGAGTATATATTTTTGAAATTATGATGATTCTTGATATTTATGGATTATCGATTTTCATGATAATAACAGTGGCTTTAAAAAAATTGATGCATGTTTTCATAAATGAAAAAGCATGCTAACATGAAATCGACCACTTAAAATGAAACACTTAAAAAGGAGAAAAATATATTATCAATGAAATCATGAATCTATTTATGTTATAAATTTTGTGAGCCATAAAAATGATTTTGATGATTTAAATTTGAAATGAGTTTTATCAAAATCATGATCTTGATTTTTCTCTTGAATGATTGTGACTTGTATTTCTTGTATTCATGATATGATTTTTATGCAATTCTTTGTATTCATGAAATATTTATCTCATTACCCAATTATTTCTTTTTCAATATTCCTCAAGTGATGATATGAATGCATGAGATATTCATGAATTTATTTTGATGTATGCAAATGAGAAGTTTCGATCATGCATGGTAGGATGCAATGTGACAAATTAATACCATGATGATTTGAAATATTTATAATTTGGAATGATGCATATGCTTTTTATTATGATAATATATGATGTGTATCATGAATGCTTAAAAAAATAAATAAATAAATAAATAAATGTTTATATCATGTTAGATGGTTTTACATATTATGCATGATAAGCTATAGTGATGAGTGAAACAATGATTGAAATAATATGAATGATGATTTGGAATCATGCATATAATAATGAGTTTATATGTTTTGAAAATGTGCATATTTTAATTTGAAAATATAATGATGCACAAATGAGATTGATACTAACCTTTGTCATGATTTAAAAATTGATGTATAGGGTTTTTCCCTTCTTTTTGACAACGACAAAAGGGGAGATAGCTAGCTTGCACAATTCAAGAAGAAAGCAAAAATTGCACTTCTCAAAAGAGAAGAAATTGCTATCTTGAACATCACCAAGAAGTGCTATCTTGCAAATCTCAAGACACACAAATGCAATCATGTAAAATTTGTAATTTTGCACATCATTAAAATTTATGCTGCTTTGGTGATTATGCATGTTCTAAAATGTTATAAAATTCACTAGCTTGCATGATGTAGAACTTAGCTATATTGAACATCACCAAGGAATGCTATCTTGCCTATCTCAAGAAGCAAAAAGTTAACTTGCACATCTAGCAAAACTTATATTTCAAGAAGCAAGAGTTGCTTTCTTGAACATCTCAAAATTGCTAGCTTGCGGGCCTTAAAATGTAGAAATTTTTTGCTAGCTTGTATATGGTAAACTTGCTATCATACTACCATGATGATGATCATGCCTTATCTTCATGATTATATTTGAAAAACTATGACAAAAATATGTCCAAATGATTAAACGTGTTCAAATTATTTTTCGGACTTTTTTTATTGAATGATCAAATCACTTGATTGCCATAATGATTTTACACAATTACTTGCCATGATTACATGTTGGAAATTATGTGCTTGAATACAAAAATTTCCATGATAATAAGCATGTTTTACCTTCATGATTGTAATTGAATATCTCTAGTAAAACCCTGTCCGAATGTATGAAAGTGTCAAATTTCATTTTCGGATTTTTTTAATCCTAACAATTGGATTTTCTTGATACATTATCCTCTTCCGAACTTAACAAGCATATGTCATATCAAGTTTAATTCACATCATTGATTTTTGACATATGGAATCATCTAGCAAATGCACTTATCACGTGAAAAATATTTTTCGAGAAACATATTTGATGATTCCCTCTTATAAAAGGAAGATATTTTTACATACAAGGATTTGACTCACTTACATATCTTAATCCTTGCAAAAATGAAGTGTGCTTTAATATCTTATCGATTTAAACTTCACATATGGCTTTCCTCCTTCATATAAAAAGATAACAAATAAAAAGGAAGAAGCAATAAAAGCTATCTCCATGTCATGTTTTCCTCGAGATGTTTGCATAATTGGTATCCTATCACTCACTGTTGGAAAATGACATGAACCAACTTATGGCATCGCACTTATATTTAAAATTTGCTTATATCGTTCTCCTTGTTGTTGATGACAAAGGGAGAGAAATATATAAATTGATACTATGAGTGTCATATTTGAAGAATATGAATAGATGTTATGAATGCTATATTATGATGAGATATCAAAAGCAGCATTCATATGAATAGGTGCTATGAATGTCATATCATGTTAAGATATCAAGAACTTGAATCGTAATTTTACATGTTGATATCTTACCATTTGATGATAGCAAACTTGCATGATGATAACAATAGATATTATGTTTTTCATGCAATGAGTTAAACTTATATCACAAACACTTGATTATGGTACTTCTCCTTTTTGTTGATGACAAAGGGGGAGAAGTATGTTGATGACATGACATGTTATACATAAGTTTATAATGACATGTTGCTTGGATTTTTGAATCCAAGAGTTTCTATCAATATGGCATATTGATAGGGGGAGTTTGTTTAAACTCTGGGAGTTAAGGTTAACTCCGATTATGATGATATGTTGCTTAGATTTTTGAATCTAAGAGTTTCTATCAATATGGCATATTGATAGGGGGAGTTTGTTTAAACTTCGGGAGTTAAGGTTAACTCCGTAATCAGGTGGTTGTCATCATCAAAAAGGGGGAGATTGTTGAATCTCGTATTTTGATGATGAAACCACTTGATATATGTTTATGATTTAATCTGTGTTTTGAGTAACGCAGGATACTTCGATCAGGATGAGAGAATTAAAGCAGAAAAATCATGTTGTGCTAGAAGAACATGTCAGAAGATTGGACGTCGGTCCGGTGGATCGGTCGACGTATCGACAGAAGGCTTCGGGCCGTGGACTCGGGCATCGTACCAAGAAGAGCGGGTATTGTGCCAAGGATATCGGAGTTGCGGAGTCAACTAGCCGATTGGGAAATAAGCTGCAAGAGAGGACGATGCGCCGAAGAATCGGATGAAGCGTCGAGGGACCAATGACATGCCGGACAACTTGGTTAATTGCTTAGGATTAATTGTCTCGATCGAAGTGTTTGTTTTCAGTGTACAGGATTAACTATGATGGAAGAAAGACATGCAGCAGGAGTTGCGCCGGAGTCAAGACTATGATCACGTTGGGAGTTCGAGAGTTTGACGGAAGTTCGGACGGTCGTCGGAGGTTTTGCGGGAACAAATCCGAGAAGTCCAGAAGCTTGCCAAAGAAGCTCGTCGGAACTCACCAAGATCAAATCATGAAGTCTAAGAGCTTGCCGGGAGTCCGCAGAATGGTTTCCGAGAGTTTAACGGAAGACCGCCGGAAGTTCACCGGAAGCTCGTCGGAAGAAGTCTTGACTTGCGGACTTTCTAATAGCTTTAGAAATGTCTTTAAATTTTTAGTTAGCACGTTAATTAGGGTTAGGATTATGTGTTAATCTTATAACCCGGTTAAGGGCCAATTGGGCCCGAATTCGGACCGGTTTGGGCCAAGTTTGGAGCCCAACCAGTGATCTGAAATAGTGCCAAGAGGTGCAACCACCTAGGCCAGGAGGTAGCACCGCTTGGGCTAAGTCTCCCAGCGAGACTGGGTGGTGCAACCGCCCTAGCCAGGAGGTGGCACCGCCTGGGCTCAATCTCCAAGCGAGACTGGGCGGTGCAACCTCTCATGACAGGAGGTGGCACCGCCTGAGCTCAGTCTTCGAGCTCTGCCAAGCGGTGCAATCGCTCCAGTCAGGAGGTGCAACCGCCTGAGCTCAGTCTTCGAACTCTGGCAGAGAGGTGCAACTGCCCCTGACAGAGGTGGCACCGCCCAGAGGCTCAGTCTTCGAGCTCTGCCAGGCAGTGCAACCGCCCCAGTGAGGAGGTGCAACCGCCTGATCCCAGAATTCCGGGAATTTACAGTTTTGAGCTCCAAATTTGAACTGGGGTGGGGCCTATAAATACCCCACCCATTCAGCACTGAGAGAGCAAGAACTTACCCGAAATCTTGATATTTTTCAGTGATTTTTAGAGCTCAAAATTGTTGTAAAGGCCAAAAGTTCTCCTTCCTCTTTTCTTCCAAGTTCTGAGTTGTAAAGAGAGGAGAGAAATTTCTGTAAGGGTTGTCTCTTAAGCCCGTCAAAAGGAGTGAAACTGTAAAAGGGTGGTTGGCCTTCACCTATTGAAGGAAGGCCTCTAGTTGACGTCGGTGACCTCGTCGGTGGAGGAAGCCAAAAGTGGAGTAGGTCAAGATTGACCGAACCACTCTAAATCTCGGTTTGCATTTACTTTGAGCATTTTATCTTTACTGCAAACCTCCTTAATAGCTTACTGCCCTCTACGCTTTTAACGAACGAGTTTCTAAGTTCAGAGCTTTCCGAATCTGCGTTTAGACGTAAATCGGCTTTTTCGTACGATCATCATATTTCAGTTTACGTTTACATTTAGACTTCAATCATAACTTCAAACTGCCTTCTGCGCATTTATAAAACATATCTCAAAGTTCAGTATCTTCAGAATCGACATTTAGACGTAAACTGGTTTTATCGTACAAACGTCACTTTTCAGTTTGCGCTTGCATTCTGATTTCCATCATAAACTGCAAACTGCCTTCATAGATCTACTTTAATGTCATCTCGCTTAATCTTAAGTTAAAGTAATCTTAGAATCGGCTTTTACATCGAAATCGTTTTTATTGAACGAACGCAGCTTTCGGTTTTAATCGTCGAAAGATTTCCGCTGCACTAATTCACCCCCCCCCCCTCTCTTAGTGCTCTTGATCCTAACATATATTTTATTTTTGAGATATATATGACTTAGTTATTCATTAAGATTATAGTAAGTTTCAGTTATTCTCTTAATTTAAAAGTTTTGATAATTTTAAGTGTAAAAATTTTATAGAAACTTTATAAATATAAATATAAAGTATTCACCTTTATAATTTTTGTTACCATATATTATTCTTAAAATTGAGATTAAATTTGACATGTAGGATGATTTGTAGAAGTCATAGTTGGCACTAATAAAATATATGACTTTAAAGTTAGAATATATTTGATTGTGCATTGATATTTAAACTTAATTGTATGAGTAATTAATTTAAATATAGTTTGATTTAATGTAAAATTATCAGATATTATTTGTTTAATGAAGTGATGAGTCTAATGAGAATTAGATATAATGCTATTTCTTTGACACATATAAAATGTAAATCATTCGAAATTATAAAAGAATATATGTTGAATAGTTGGATAAATTTTCATCATTTCAATTGCTTTTGTTGAGTTGTACCTCAACTTATCTCTTATGTTAACAATTAATTAATTTTTAAAACTTAAAAATTTTATTGATTTATTAGATATAGAATTTGATATACTTGGGTAATCTAAAACCAAATTTATTCAATAAGTTTCATTAATCTGTCATATATTTTATGTTAAAAATATATATATTTTTGACTAAAAAGTTTACGAGTGGTACATTTAATTAAAATATTTTTCAAGCTAATTTAGTTTTGTCCTACTTAGTATTTCAAAAGTTAACTATATTGATTAATGTTATTCTTAATCAAATTTGGGGGCAAAATTTCTATTAAGTGGGGGAGAAATGTAATCATCGATAATTTTTTTTCGTAACATAAATTAATTACTATAAATGATATATTACTTTATTATTAACTTCTATATTTGTGTATTATAGTTAAGGAAATGATTAGATTTGGTTTCCTTAATCATATGGATAAGTTAGGAATTCTACTAATCAATTAAATTATTAATTATTTTATTTCCTAATGAGTGATTTGATATTTAGGAAGTAAATAGTTTACATTCCATTTTTGTGTGTGAACTATAAGAAATAAATATTATATTACTTTTTTGTATGTGAAAGTAAATGTAAAATAAATTAAAAATAAAAATTAAATTATTACTTACCTTTCGGGGAGATCTCATCTTCTCCTATATAAAAGGACTATTCATCCCTCATTTTCTCTTAGCCTAACAATAGAAGGATTGAGGAGATGACTTTTTGGGGAGATGATATCAAGGAAGGGATAATCGAAAAGAGGTAGGATACTTTCTTTTTAATTAGTTTTTATTTGTGTTTTGAAATCTTGACATTGAGATTGTTATAATTTTATAATGAATAATGATGTTTTAATTTCGAAATTTCATGATTTTTGAATAATAATAATTGATTTGTGATGTTAGACTGATTATTTGATTTATATTGATCTTTTAAGCTTAAGTGAATTTTTATATTGATTTAATTATAAAAATTATTATTTAGTATAATAGTTCTAATTTATTTAATTAGTTATATCTATATTTCAAGAATTATGTGTGAATTTCTATAATGTAATTGGTTTTAAATTTTAGATCATGAATTTAAAGATTTAATTAATGTATTTGAATAATTCTTTAATGATTTTAAATATTAAAATCTAATTTGATAAGAGGAGTCTAATTGGGGTCTAACTTGAGTCAAGTTGATCGATCAAACCGAATCGACTCAGACCATGTGATCTTGTACAACCTAGCTTATGTGACTAAGTACAACCTAGCCTATGTGGTCAGGCATGACCCAACCCATGTGACTAGGTACGATCTAATCCATATGGCCATGTATGACCCAGTCCATGCGGTAAGGTACAACCCAACCATGTGGTTAGGCATGGACCAACTCATTTGGCTAGATACAATCCAGTCTATGTGGCCATGTATAACCCAACTCATATGGTAAGGTACGACTCAACCATGTGGCTAAGCATGGGCCAGCTTCTGTGGATAGGTACAACTCAGTCTAGGTGGTCAGATATGACCCCAACTCATGTGTCTATGATCAATTCGTGAGCCAAGCATGGGTTAGTTCAATGGTAAGGCCCAGCCCAACTTATAAGTGAGGCTTAGCCTAGTCCATGAAGTTAAGCCTGCCCAGCTACGCGATTGATATTAGACATATCATCGCTCCTTTTATATAACCCGTCATACCTCAACTCAATCTAGTATTTGGAATAGGTATATGCAATATATATGACCCGCCTAAGACTCAGGTGGGTTGGTTCGGTTTGGGTTAGTACTATACGACATAGTCCAATCTCCTTCTCTATTGGTTTGAGCTCATTAATTGACGAAATCAAACAGGTTTGATCAGTTAAAGCTGATTTAGGGTGATTCCAAACTAACTTGACTGGTTCAAACCTATTTGACCTAATCGAGATCAATCAAATCTAAATTAGATCGGTTTAGGGTGATTCTAGACTAGTTCCAAAAGGATTTGGTATTAGTTCCGTTAGATCATAATCGAATTGAGTTTGGTTTAAGTCAATTGAGCTATTCCAATTAGGGTTTTGATTGATTGAGGACTATTGAGATATTGATATTTAATGCTTTTATGATATGATGAATTTAAAGGTTTTATCTGAAGATGTCATTTGAAAATGATTATTGGTTTTCTATGTTTATGATATTGATATGATAAGTATCATGTAGTAGATGTGACTAGACTAGTAGTTCAGATTGGAATTGCAACTTGTGAAAGGAGCTACGGGCCTATCATAGTGCGGAGCCACCAATGAAATAGTCTAGTAGATTTACATCAAGTATAGTCTCTCATAATATTTAATCATATTGATTTCTTGATGTATGCATGAGTGATTGAATGAGTATAAATGAATGATCATGGATGTTTATGTATCCCTGCCGAGGGTAGGTATGGCGATTCTCTTCGGGGATTAGTGGGCCGTCAGACGTGATGGTTAGACGGTTCCTCCGTCCGCTGTTGGGAGGTACGTGTCCCCACTTGGGCGATTGAGGGATACAACTCCATCCGCTGTTGGGAGTGCGATATGGATTATCTCCATCTGCTATTGGGAGGAATCCATCCCGTGGAATATGCCTCTCCATCCGCTGTTGGGAGAGCGCACCATTGGGTGATGTACGCCTTTGTTATTATGTATTTGTTGTATGTGGCTGATGCATGATTTTGTTTATTATGTAAGAAATTATCATCATTTTTCTGATGCATAAGTTTTATGATGAATAGATATATTTTCATATTGAATTATTGATATTTGTTTATATTTCATGAATATTGAAGATTATTTTTATGACTTTTCTGAGGTTCCTACCAGCATGTGTGGTTGCTGATGTGTTTTTATTTTATATTTATTTTCAGAGTAATCGACTATTGTGTAATAGATCTGAAGCTTGGGTGGAAGAGACTTGTAACCCTGTGAAGAAGATGTCATTTTTCTAGCTAATAGAATATCTACTACTATAAAGACAATAATTTGAATTCGAAGACGAATGAAAAGAAAAGGAGAGAGTTTATTATGTAAATTATGGATAATAAATTATTGATTTATTATTCTTTTTATAAATTCGGGATGTGACACTAAGAGGGGGGGGAGGGTGAATTAGTGCGGCGAAAAACTTTCGACGATTTAAAACGACGTTCGTACGATAAAAAAGATTTCGGTAAGAAAGCCGATTCGGAAATCACTTTAACTTGTGATCAATCGAGATGCAGTGAAAGTAAAGATATAGAGGTAGTTTGCAGTTAAGATAGAGAACAGAAAGTAAGGCAAACTAAGATTTAGAGTGGTTCGGTCAATCTTGACATACATCCACTTTTGGCTTCCTCCTCCGATGAGCTCACCGACGTCCACTAGAGGCTTTCCTTCAATAGGCAAAGGACAACCACCCTTTTACAGTTTCACTTCTATTGACGGGCTTACGAGACAACCCTTATAAACTTTTCTCTCCTCTCTTGAAGGATCAAAACCTAGAAGAAAAGAGGGAGGAGAACTTCTAGCCTTTATAACACTTTTGAGCTCTAAAAATCACAGAGTAAGATTGGATTTTCAGTTCTCTTTCATGCAGGAAAGGGTGGGGTATATATAGGCCCCAAATTGGTTTGAATTTGGAGCTCAAAAATGTCTTTTCCTAGATTTTCGGGGTCCTGGCGGTACTACCTCCTGACAGGGGCGGTACAATTGCCTAGCAGCTCGGAGATTGAGCCCAGGCGGTGCCACCACCTGACTAGGGTGGTTGCACCACCCAGTCTTGCTCGGAGATTGAGCCCAGGCGGTGCCACCACCTAACCTAGGTGGTTGCACCGCCCATGTTTCCTGGGAGACCATCTCCTGGGCGGTGCCACCGCTAATCCTGGCGGTGCCACCGCTTAGTAGGAATTCTAGTCCGAATGGGTTGATCCCATTCGGCCCAATTTGGGTCTATCAAGAGTCCAATTGCCCCCAGATTAAGTTAATGGGATCACCTCCCATTCGTAACTTAATCTACATGCTAACTATGATATTTCTTAAGACATTTACTGCAACTTGCTCCGGTGCGTAAATCGCTTCTTCCGGCGAGCTTCCAGCGAACTTCCGACGAACCTTCGGCGATGCTCCAGCCGACTTCAAGCAAACTCCTAGACTTGCGATGATCCACTTGGCGAGTTCCGATGAGCTTCTTTGGCAAGCTCCTGGACTTCTCGGATTTATTCCCGTAGAACCTACGACGACTGTCCGGACTTCCGTCGAACTCTCGAACCCCCAACGTGATCATAGTCTTAACTCCGACGCAACTCCTGCTGCATGTCTTACTTCTATCATAGTTAACCTGCACATGTAAAACAAAACTTTGATCGAGACAATTAATCCTAAGCAATTAACCAAGTTTTCTGGCATGTCATTGGTCCCTCGACGCTTCGTCTGATTCTTCGGCGCATTGTCCTCTCCTACGGCCTATTGCCCAATCGGCCGGTTGACTCTGCAACCCCGATATCCTTGGCACAATACCTGCTCTTCTTGGCCCGATGCCCGAGTCCACGGCCCGAAGCCTTCTTTCGATACGTCGACCGATCTACCGGCCCGATGTCCAATCTTCTAACATGTTCCTCTAGCACAACATGATTTTTCCTGCTTTAATTGTCTCATCCTAATCGAAGCATCCTGCATCACTCAAAATGTAGATTAAATCATAAACATATATCAAGTGGTTTCATCATCAAAATACGAGATTCAACAATCTCCCCCTTTTTGATGATGATAACCACTTGATGACGGAGTTAACCTTAACTCCCGGAGTTTAAACAAACTCCCCCTATCAATGTGCCATATTGATAGAAACTCTTGGATTCAAAAATCCAAGCAACATGTCATCATAAACTTATGCATAACATGTCATGTCATCAACATACTTCTCCCCCTTTGTCATCAACAAAAAAGAGAAGTACAACTATTCTTGTGTTTGTGATATAAGTTCAACTCATTGAATGAAAAACATTATATCAAGTTTTATCATCACGCAGTTTTGAAGCTAGAAAATTTAGCAAGTGTTACATCATGCTTAGAACATTCAAGCTATCAAGTTTTAGATATGCAAGTTTTATAACATACAAGATAGCACTTTTGCTTCTTTTGAGATAGCAACTTCTACATCATGCAAGCTAGCAAATTAGATATGTTCAAGAAGGCAACTCTTGCTTCTTGAAATATGCAAGTTACAAGCTAGCAAAGTTTTGCTTCCTTTGCAATGTTTGAGCTCGCAATTTTGCTTCCGTTGCAAAGTGCAAGTTTAGCATGTTTAGCTTTTCTTGAGATAGCAACTGTTTGCTTCTTTTTAGACTATGAGCTAGCAATTTTTACGATATGCAAGTTTTACTACATACAAGCTAGCTTTTCATCACAACATATAAGCACAAAAGCATAGAAAGATTCTTAAGTTCAATCATGGCAATTCAACACTTGCTTCTTGTGCAAGATTGCACTTTGCTTTTCTTTGCATGTTCTGACTAGCAAAAACTTTCTCCCCTTTGTTTTTATCAAAAAGAAGGGAAGAGTACAAGCTAGCCAGCATTTGCCTTGAGCTAGCAATCTTTCTCCCCCTATGTCATTGCCGAAAAGAAGGAGAGGAACCAATGATTTAGACTTTTACATAAACTATGAATTTGCATTAATCAATATTTCAATCATCACATGATACATACAAGACAACAATGCAAAGAAATCATGTCATGAAAGACATCAATTGTTAAACGTGATATGATAGTAGTCTCAAAAATTTTAATTTGCGATACATGTGATACATTGCGATATACTAAAAAATTTAATGCGATGCTTTTAAGGATATCAACCTATTTTTAATACAAAGCATGGCAAGAGCTATTATATTGCAAGTTTTCTAAGGTTTGCATTTTTTGCCTCTTTCGAGATAGCAATTCATTGCTTTTCTTTATATTGCAAGATTTGTAATTTATTGGTAGTGTTCATGATAGCAAGTTCTTTCAATGAAATGATCGAGCTAGCAAATTTTTCTTCCTTTGAAATATGCAGGCTAGTAAACTAACTCCCCATTTATCATTATCGAAAAGAAGGGAGAAATCACTGGCTAAAAAATTTAATCATTATACAAGCCATATTACAAAATCATGTCATGATATCAAGAAAATTCAAGAAGGACATAATTCATTTGACAAATCTTTTTAATAGAGCAAAAGAATTATACAACCAAGGATCATGATTAAAATATATCAATATCATAGATCAAGTCATGATTCGTGATTCATCATAAAGCAAATTAATTTTCAATCATCACATAAGGCATTTAAAGAATTTTTTGAAACATAGGAGAATGATTAATTTAAGCATGCGATGTTTCAATCAAATTCAAGTCATGAATACCAATACTTTCATATTGTGAGTATCAATTCATGAATACCAAAAGATATTATTTGTGATTCCAATTTTGCAAGATCAAGATTATGATTTAGATAAAACTCATTCAAGTGAAATCGTTAACTTGAAACTCATAATCAAGTCATCAAAATCAATTTCAAGATTCACAAAATATCATGAAATCATTAATCTCGATCAGATGGGAAAGACATTTTTTAAGTGATTCTTTTTCATCTAAGCATGCTTAGTCTTTATATGCCAAATCAAGAAAAGCATGAAGGTTCAAGACGTAAAGGCAAAATCTTATAAAACAACTCATCAAGCAAGATTTTAAACATCTATTTTCAAGCCATATAAAGAGTAAGTCAAGGATTCAATTATCTCATATCATGAGTTCCAACAGACATCTCAAATTATCAACATCACATTAAAAAGATATTTCAAAAAGATATATCGATAAGTGATTCATTTGTATCATTTCATTCATTCGGAAGATTCTCCTCTTTGGTAAATAAATCTAGGAGAATAAAATGAATTAAGGGAGATATAACATGTTTGAAGCATTGAACATGATTCATATTTAAAATATGTCTCATGTCATAAGTATGAATCAAGCATTTGTGAAATCTGAAATCATCCTCAAAGTCACATTCAATAAATTCATACATGACAAGCATAGATTTATTGAAAAGACGATAAGATAGAGTATCGCAATTTATTTTTATAAATTTCTATTCATATGATTTGCTTCTTATAAGCATGCCTTTACCTTTAATAAAACAAGTGTCAACATTTAAGACGGAAAGGTAAAAAAAAAACAAATCATCAAGCATGATTCCATGATAACATCCTTTTAATATCTTGATATTCATCTTCAAGTATGATTTCAAAAAGTATGTTCAAGAGAAATCATTAAGACCAAATGCATGATACACTTATTTATTTTCAAAATATTCATCATGTTTATTTTCATGAGATTCACAAGATTGGTAAAATAAATTCATTAATCTCAATAGGATAGAAAATTCATTTCCATTTCATACAATTGATTTCATGTGAGGGTATTCAAGTCTTTTGTGAAAATATGTATCATCATTTAAAACCGAAACATAAGTTTCGTCATGAAGCCGTCAAGACCAAACACATCATGATATCACATCTATCATCAAAAGACTATCAAGAAATTCATACATAGATATATATACACTATGTCGTCTTAATATGTCATGAGAATGTCATCTTAATTCGTCATAAAAATGATTAGACCAAAAACATGTTAATCTAAAATGAGAGTTTCAAATCAACATTTACTTCAAAAACTCATGTATGACATAAAATCATCAAGATACACATGCATGGATTAATCCTAAGCATTATCACATATCATATAATTATCATCCCTAATGTTGCATACATCATTCAATATTTCAAAACATAACATGCATGAAACCTTAGCAATATACTTTTCATGATCAAATTTTTAATTTTTCAATGATGCTAAAAGGAAAAACATGATATAATTTTTGAAAAATAATTTTTTTATTTCCTATTCCTACTATCTAAATTAAGCAATCATGAAAAACTTCAAGTAATTTCAAAATAATTCAAGAGAGTTGAGTTACTTACCTTGTAGTCGAAGCCCGTCAAAGCCCAATTTGTCGTTTCACCTTTGGAAATTTTTTATTCATCCTTGGTTGCCTTCCTCTTCTTTAGCCTCTTCCTCCGTTAAAGTTCATTGTTTATTTTAGATTTTTGTTCAATAAACTTATTAATATTTAGTGTTCGAAGTTCAAGTTCATCATTGTCCTCATCACTTGAGTCATTGCTCAAGTGGTATTCATTTGTCCAGAGTTCCAAATCCTTCCTATTCTTTGGAAGGTAGTTCAAGTGCTCATCGGGTTCAAAATGTTCCAAAAGTATCATTTCATAGGTCATTAATGACCCGATTAATTCTTCTAATGGAAAATTATTTAAATTTTTTATCTCTTGTATTGCGGTTATTTTAGGATCCCGCCTTTTTGGAAGGGATCTTAAGATCTTGCTTACAAGATCAAAATTCAAAAAAGATTTACCAAGAATTTCTTAGATTATTGACGATATCCGTAAAACGGGTGTACATGTCGCATATAGTCTCGCTTGGTTACATTCGAAAAAGCTCAAAATCATGCAATAAAATGTTAACTTTCGAGTCTTTGACTCTACTAGTTCCCTCGTGTGTGATTTCAAGTATTTGCCAAATATCAAAAGTCATTTTGCATGTAAAAATCCGATTGAACTCATTTTTGTCTAAAGCGCAAATTAAGGCATTCATAGCCTTTGCGTTTAAAGAAAAATACTTCTTCTCCAAATCCGACCATTCATTCATCGGTTTAAAGAGAAGTTGAAAACCGTTTTCAACAATATTCCATAAATCTAAATTTATAGAAATCAAGAAAACTCTCATTCGAGTTTTCCAAAAAGTGTAGTCCAATCCGTTAAACAACGGTGGACAAACAACCGATAAGCCCTCTTCAAAGCCATGAAGAGCCATTTCTCTCAGGTGTAAATCCGAAATGAGAAATGTCAGGCTCTAATACCGATAGTTAGGATCAAGAGTACTAAGAGAGTAATCGACTATTGTGTAATAGATCTGAAGCTTGGGTAGAAGAGACTTGTGACCCTGTGAAGAAGATGTCATTTTTCTAGCTAATAGAATATCTACTACTGTAAAGACAATAATTTGAATTCAAAGACGAATGAAAAGAAAAGGAGGGAGTTTATTATGTAAATTATGGATAATAAATTATTGATTTATTATTCTTTTTATAAATTCGGGATGTGACACTAAGAGGGGGGGGGGTGTGAATTAGTGCAGTGGAAAACTTTCGACGATTTAAAACGACGTTCATACGATAAAAATGATTTCGGTAAGAAAGCAGATTTAGAAATCACTTTAACTTGTGATCAAATGAGATGCAGTTAAAGTAAAGATATAGAGGCGGTTTGCAGTTAAGATAGAGAACAGAAAGTAAATGCAAACCGAGATTTAGAGTAGTTCGGTCAATCTTGACCTACATCCACTTTTGGCTTCCTCCTCCGATGAGGTCACTAATGTCCACTAGAGGCCTTCCTTCAATAGGTGAAGGCCGACCACCCTTTTACAATTTCACTCCTTTTGACTGGCTTAGGAGACAACCCTTACAAACTTTTCTCTCCTCTCTTGAAGGATCAAAACTTGGAAGAAAAGAGGGAGGAGAAATTCTAGCCTTTACAACACTTTTGAGCTCTAAAAATCATAGAGTAAGATTAGATTTTCGGTTCCCTTTCATGCAGGAAAGGGTGGGGTATATATAGGCCCCGAACTGGTTTGAATTTGGAGCTCAAAAATGTCCTTTCCCAGATTTTTGGGGTCCTAGCGGTACTACCTCCTAACTGGGGTGGTACAACCGTCTGGCAGCTCGGAGACTGAGCCTCTAGGCGGTGCCACCGCTTGACAGGGGCGGTTGTACCGCCCAGTCTCGATCGGAGACTGAGCCCAGGCGGTGCCACCACCTAACTGGGGCGGTTGCACCACCCAGTCTCGCTCGGAGATTGAGCCCAGGCGGTGCCACCGCCTAACCTAGGCGGTTGCACCGCCCAGCTTTCCTAGGAGACCATCTCCTGGGCGGTGCCACCGCCTCGCAGGAATTCTGATCCGAATAGGTTGATCCATTCGGCCCAATTTGGGTCTATCAAGGGCCCAATTGCCCCCAGATTAAGTTAATGGGATCATCTCTCATTCCTAACTTAATCTACATGCTAACTATGATATTTCTTAAGACATTTACTGCAACTTGCTCCGGTGCGTCAATCGCTTCTTCTAGCGAGCTTCCGGTAAACTTCCGGCGAACATCCGATGAACCTTCGGCAATGCTCCACTTGGCGAGTTCCAATTAGCTTCTTTGGTAAGCTCCTGGACTTCTCGGATTTGTTCCCGTAGAACCTCCGACGACCGTCCGGACTTCCGTCGAACTCTCAAACCCCCAACGTGATCATAGTCTTGACTCCGGCGTAACTCTTGCTACATGTCTTACTTCCATCGTAGTTAATCCTGCACATGTAAAACAAAACTTCGATCGAGACAATTAATCCTAGGCAATTAACCAAGTTGTCTGGCATGTCATTGGTCCCTCGACGCTTCGTCTGATTCTTCAGCGCATCGTCCTCTCCTGCAGCCTATTGCCCAATTGGTTAGTTGACTCCGCAACTCCTATATCCTTGGCACAATACCCACTCTTCTTGGCCCGATGCCCGAGTCCATGGCCCAAAGCCTTCTGTCGATATGTTGATTGATCCACCGGCCCGACGTCCAATCTTCTGACATGTTCCTCCGGCACAACATGATTTTTCCTGCTTTAATTATCTCATCCTAATCGAAGCATCCTGCATCACTCAAAATGTAGATTAAATCATAAACATATATCAAGTGGTTTCATCATCAAAATACGAGATTCACACTTTGGATCTTTTCTTTCTTATCAACAATCTGAGTGGGCTCTTCCACATAAGATAAATTTTTATCGATCTCCATCTGCTCATACTTAATGATATGAGAAGGATCAGGTATATACTTCCTAATCATCGAAATATGAAATATATTATGGATATGGCACAATGATGGTGGCAAGGTAATCCTGTAAGCGACAGAACCAACCCTCTCAAGAATCTCAAAAGGTCCAATAAATCTTGGGCTTAACTTTCCTTTCTTCCCAAACCTTATAATGCCTTTGGAAGGGGAGACCTTTAAGAACACAAAATCTCCGATTTCAAACTCAATATCTCGTCTTCTATTGTCATCATAACTCTTTTGATGACTCTGAGCAGTTTTTAACCTTTTCCTTATAACTTGAATTTTCTCGGTAGTTTCTTATACTTTGTTTGGTGCTAACAACTTTCTGTCACCAACTTCCTCCTAACATATAGGTGTTATACACTTTCGCCAATATAAAGCTTTATAAGGAGCCATCTAAATACTTGAATGATAACTATTATTATAAGTGAACTCAATAAGTGAAATATCTTTATCCCATTCACATTTCCAATCCATAACATAGGCTCTAAGCAAATCCTCAAGTGTTTGAATTGTTCTTTCTGACTGACCATCAGTCTGAGGATGATATGCAATAGTACTAAACTTGACTGTAGTACCCATAGATTCCTATAATCTGCTCCAGAATCTAGAGAGAAATCTGGAGTCTCTATCAGAGATGATCTCTTTTGGAATACCATGAAGTCTTACTATTTCATTAACATATAAATCTGCAAGTCTATCAAGTGAATAAGTCATATTAATCGGTAGGAAATGTGCATATTTTGTTAACCTATCAATGATAACCCAAATAGCATCATGCTTTCTAGAGGTTCTGGGTAGTCCTGAAACAAAATCCATGGTAATACATTCCCATTTCCATTCAGGAATATCTAAAGGTTGCAACAACCCTCCAGGTCTTTGGTGTTCTACTTTGATTTGCTGATAAGTCAAACATTTTGAAACATACATTGCAATTTCCTTCTTCATGCCTTCCCACAAATAATGACTTTGGAGATCTCTATGCATATTAGTGCTCCCAAGATGCATGGTATACTTTGAAGTATGACTTTCCTTTAGGATTTGGTTCTTGATATCTGGTTCATTTGGTACACATACTCTATCCCCAAATCTCAATAAGCTATCCTTTGAAACTTGAAATTTTGGCTTCAATTCCTTTTCTACTTAATTCCTCGAGTAGATTAAACATGGATCTCGTAATTGTCCTTCCTTAATTTGTTGAATAAGATCAGATTGCACTTGAATGGAGGTCATCAATATCATCGAGTCTTGCTCTTTCCTCATAGCTTTCAAATCAAAATCTTCTTCTAATAACTTCCATTGCTTCACTACCAGAAGCTATAAAACTTGTAGATTTTCTACTAAGTACATCAGCTACAACATTGGCTTTGCCCGGGTGATAACGGATGACACAATCATAATCCTTTAGAAGTTCTATCCATCGTCGCTACCTCTACAACTACGAGATGATGCCACTTTTAGAGAACAACCAATCCAGATCTTGGAAAGAAAAGAACATGTTCTAAGGAACAAAATTATACATTTGGTAAAGATTTGTTGGCAACACCATTCAGACCAAGAGGCAACATGGGAAAGAGAAGAAGATATGCGAGAGCAGTATCCTCATCTATTCTATTAAGGTAAGCTAAATTTGGGGACCAAATTTCCTATAGGAGGGGAGAAATGTAATTACATCAAATATTTAAATTAGGAATTGATTTTCTTTCCTTACTTATTATTATAATTTAAGGAAATCTTAATCTACTTGCTTGTTTGTTGATATGAATTAAGGAAATAACTAGTAAGTATTCCAAATATGATGATATCATATTTGTTAGTATATTAAATGGAAATAATTTATATTAAATAAATACAAAAATTAAAATTTATTCGAGCCTGGTAGCGAGAGGAGAGAGGAGTGACAAGAGGTAGGTTTCCCTACCTTTCTTAAATTTAAAAGTTTTTATAATGACCCAGGCCTGATGGGCTAACTGGCCTATCAACTTTGTTTGGTTTAAATCATTGACCAAAATGCTTAAGCTGAAGTTGATAGTAATACACTCATCAGACCCTTATAAGTCAATCTTAGTCTTGCCCACTTTCGATGCGGGACTAATCAGGGATGTTATAATCACCCCCACTCAAAGGCTTGACATCCTCGTCAAGCCCTAACATAACCCAGATCATACCCTAGCATAGTGCATGTGAGGCATAGCCTATTGGTGGCTCCACGCCGTGACGAGTCCTTTGACTCCGTCTACGGGTAGCCCTTTCCTACTCGAGCCTCCTCACCATACCCAAATGCTAAGTCGGCTCTGATACCAAATATAATGACCCGGGCAAATTTAATTTTTCTAACGTCGAATTTGACATTACATTCATATCATTCTTATCCAAAGCATGTATAGAAACACATAACCAAAGCTCTAGATATCATATCAAACATACAGAAGGTGAAGTGGGACCATAACATAATATGGTATATCCATTTCTGAATAACCATTAAACATAAGTCTCCCACGTCAGGGAGGTCTCCCACATCTGGAAACTCCATCCACCCACGTCTGAGTGAAGTCATAGGGGCCGGCAGAGCATCACAAGCTCTATGCATAACTCCCTTCACCATTTCTGGCAAAGGTTCACAATATCCCACAAACACCATAGTACAAAGGGACAATATAAAAAATAAATAGCACATATTGGAAGCACACGTGGAACAACAAAACGTACATGTGTCTTTACGAGTCAATACGAAGTAAGAAATAATCTTTCACAATTGTATTCAGATTTGAAAGGAAATAAAAACAAGAGCATTCAAGGATTCCAAGCAATCACATATAACTCAATTCAAATAAAAAGGTTAGATTAATTCAATGTCCAAAGGAATGAAATTGGAATAGGCACATATCGAACGAAAATGCGGAACAATGGGATATACATGTGCCTATATGAGTCAATACGATATAGCATAAATGTTACACAAAAATTTTCAAGAATGCAAATAATTTTAAGGACAAGAGCATACAAGAACTCAAAGCAGTAATATAAAGCCCAATTGAATAAGAAAGCTAAAGGATATCATTTTCCAAAGGAATGAAACCAGAATATGCGAAATCGACCAAAGCTCGATTTCTGGTAGAATTCAAGAGGCACATTGAATAAATGATTCAAACTATCAATCGTGCTCCAATTTACTCATAAATATATCATTGAAAAGATATTTCAATTTACTTTCAGATATAATAAGCTTCATATGAATTGAACTATCCAACAGAGAGTTACAAATAATTTGGTAAACAAGGGTCGGAGAACAAAATCTCTATTTGGCAGAATTCATAAGGTCAGATTCAACAGATAACTGGGCAGGTGTTTGGACTCCAAATCTTTCAATCCATATATCAAAAGAAAGATCTACGAGTCTAGTTTCTAATGAAATTATTTTGAACAAATCAGAGTTTCCAACATTGACTTATAGGTAGCTCGGTGTCAAAAGGTCAGAAATTACGATCCCTGTTTTGCATAATCTATAGGCTCATTTGAAACAGAAGTTTGGGTAGGTAAACTTAATCCGAATTCTTAAAATAGGCTATCAAAAGAAAGGTTATGAGTCTATATTCTGATCAAATAAGTTTTGTCCAAATTAGAGGTCAATACATGAAGTTATAATCATAACAAGGTAGAAAGGTCGTAATCTCAGAAGTTGCACAGATTCGAATCGTTACGTCTAAACAGGAGATATATCAAATGCAAGGCTAGAATAATTCAAAGTTCCTCATATTCAAAGCAAATGTAGAGATAAAATTGCAGTAAGGAAAGATCAAGACACTTGCAATAGGAAAGATTAGAAAGCTTGCAATAGGAAGGATCGGAACACTTGTCTTTTAAAGATTTTGATCCAAAGATCCAAAGAAGGTGTCAGCTCGAATCCTTCTACTTTTCCTCCGTGTCCTCTCCCTGTTTCGTTTTCTACATATGTCTTCTCTTTTTCCCTCTTCTTCCTCTCTTCTTTTCCCTCTTCTTCTTCTTCCCACGCCCCACCGCTCCTCTCTCTATTTCTCGAGAAATACAGAGCGTGGGAGGCGGTGGGATAAAACCGAAATTTTCGGTTTTCCTTTTTTTTTTTGTAACTTAACAGTTTAGTCCTTGAAATTTCTATATTTACATATAGGTCCTCCGATTTATAAATAAATCTTTATTAATAAATTTAAAAGAGGGATATTACACTCTCCCCCCCTTAAAAGAAAATTTAGTCCTCTAAATTAGTTATAGCTCAATCGATGAAAAAGACGAGGATAAACCTTTTTCATTTCCTCCTTTAGCTCCTAGGTTGTTTCCTCTCTAGAACGATGTCTCTAAATTACTTTAACCAGAGGAATAACCCGATTTCTTAGGATCTTTTCCTTCTTATCAATAATCTGAGTGAGCTCTTCCACATAAGATAAATCTTTATCGATCTCCATTAGCTCATACTTAATGATATGAGAAGGATCAGGTATATACTTTCTAATCATCGAAACATGAAATATATTATGGATATGGCACAATGATGGTGGCAAGGCAATCCTATAAGCGATAGAACCAACCCAATCTTGGGCTTAACTTTCCTTTAGGATTTGGTTCTTGATATCTGATTCATTAGGTACACATACTTTATCCCCAAATCTCAATAGGCCATCCTTTGAAACTTGAAATTTTGGCTTCAATTTCCTTTCTACTTCATTCCTCAAGTAGATTAAACGTGGATCTCGTAATTGTCCTTTCTTAATTTGTTGAGTAAGATCAGATTGCACTTGAATAGAGGACATAAATATCATTGAGTCTTGCTCTTTCCTCATAGCATTCAAATCAAAATTTTCTTCTAATAACTTCCATTGCTTCATGACCAGACTAGCCATAAAATTTGTAGATTTTATACCAAGTGCATCAGCTATAACATTGGCTTTGCCCGGGTGATAACAGATGGCACAATCATAATCCTTTAGAAGTTCTATCCATCTTCGCTATCTCATGTTTAACTCTTTTTTAGTGAAAATATATTTTAAACTCTTGTGATCAGTAAAGATTTCAAATTGCCGCCCATACAAATAATGTCTCCAAATCTTTAGAGCAAAAACAATTGCTGCCAATTCCAAATCATGAGTTGGATAATTCAGTTCATAACCTATTAGTTGTCTAGAAGCATAAGCAATCACTCTCCCTTCCTGCATCAAAACACATCCAAGACCCGTATAAACTACAAATCTCTCACTACCACTTGGAATAGTGAGAATAGGGGCACTAGTCAATCTTCTTTTTAACTCTTGAAAACTTTGCTCACAATCATCATCCCCTACAAATTTCACATTCTTCTTAGTGAGTTTGATGAGAGATTGAGCGATTCGAGAAAATCCCTCCACAAATCTCCTATAATAATCTATCATGCCCAAGAAGCTTCTAACTTATGTTACATTTGTTCCCATTTAACTACAGCTTCTACTTTCTTTGGATCAATAGATATGCTCTTCCTTGAAATCACATGGCCTAAGAAAGCAACTTCATTCAACCATAATTCACATTTGTTGAACTTTGCATACAACTTCTTTTCTCTTAGTATAGACAATACATTTCTCAAGTGTTCCTCATGCTCCAGATTACTCCTTGAATACACCAATATGTCATCAATGAATACAATTATACAATCATCCAAGAGTGGTTGAACTATCCTATTCATTAGTTCCATAAAAGCTGTAGGGGCATTAGTCAAACCAAAAGGCATCACCAAGAATTTATAATGACTATATCGGGTTCTAAAAGCTGTTTTTGGAATATCCTCTTCCTCGATCTTCAACTGATAGTAACCTGATCTTAATCAGACCCTTATAAGCCAATCTTAATCTTGCCCACTTTCGATGTGGGACTAATCAGGGGTGTTACAATCACCCTCATTCAAAGGTTTTGCTAGTCATAGGTGCCCAGCAAGCCAATCACGTGAGTGATGGCACGTGTGACTTGATACAGAATCTTTTTGCTTATTATATTTTGGCGTATATCACTTTATAACTATTGCATAAATGCATATATATATTGTGATGTCCTTGGATTTGTGCAATGGGAATCGGATCGTGATGAGATCACGATAATGAGATCGATTCACCTATAAACACATATCCTAAATAATCCCGGTCATAGGTTACTCGAGAGGGACATCGTGGTAACCGGATAGACTGGTGTGCTGTATACCCGTCCATATGATGGATGCAGCTGGTCTCATAGCTGCTCGTGTAGGGACACTAGGGATACATTACAGGTGCTCATTGGAGAATGAGTTCACTAATTGATCCGCTTACGGAATGCTGGATGGTTGATGATGCCTTATTGTCAGACAGCGATTCCGTAGTCCTAGTGGTGTATCTGGTCCTTAGACTTGAGACACCAAGGATGTCCTGTATGAGTGCTCCACTCTTTGATACCAGACTTATAGGTTTGGTTGTCCCCAGATCTAGTACAGCTGGTCATTGGGAGTGGTAGTCGACCTTACGAGGGCTATTGAGTGTCAATAGAGGATCATCCACTCTCGGCGTCATGAGAGGAATATCCTATGTGTTCTTGCTCAGACAAATCCCTGGCCAGGGTCATTCGGGTTGAGAGAGAAAGAGTTCTCCGGGAGAATCCGATTAGAGCGAGACTCGAGTAGAAACCGTATGGGTCTGACAGCACCATGCTCGATATACGGTCTCTGGGATATTAGATGGATGAGAGACTATAGGTACACGGTAACTGAGGATAGACAGGTCCAATGGATTGGATTCCCCTGTATCGTGTGGGGACTACGGCGTAGTGGCCTAGTACTTCCGTAGTCGATGAGTCAAGTGAATTATTACAGAGATAATAATTCACTGAGTTAGAAGGAGTTCTGACAGGTATGACTCACGACCAGCTCGATATTGGGCCTAAAGGGTCACACACATATGGTAGGCATTGCGATGAGTAGAGGTTCGGATATGAGATATCCGACGGAGCCCTTGTCTTATTGGATGCAGATCCAATACCCACTAGGGAAGGACCCATTAGGGTTTGACACGGGATCTCTATAAATAGGAGGGATTCACAGCCTCATAGGCTAGAGTCTTTGCTTGCCTTTCCTATTCTCCTCTCCCTCTCCACCTCAGAGTAGGCCTGGAGTTTTGAGGAGCGTCGTCGCAACCCTACTGTGTGGATCACCGCTAGAGAGGAGGACGCTTGACCTCCTTCACCCTCTCCTAAGGATCTGCAAGAAAACAGGGATATACGATCTCCCTAGGTAACACAATCTCTATACGCAGTTTTGTTTTTTGCGGATTTTTGCGCACCAATCTTCGCACGACGACGAACATCTTTTTGGGAATCGAGGATTTTTGTTTTCTTGTTCTTCCGCTGCGCATATGATGTCGCCCCCAATGATTTCCCAACAGTGGTATCAGAGCCAGGTTGTTCATGCGAATGATTGGTTTTGAACTGCGTGTGTTGTGTTTAGGAAGAATATTGACGTCAAAATCATTGACGCAAAAGCGAGAAAGGGCAGCAACAGTTGCTGCCCTCGATCTGCGTGCATGCAACGCAGGGGCTGCGTTTGCAGTAGCCGGCCGGCGGCCTGCTTGCAGCAGGCTTGCTGCCGGCGGGGCTGGCAGCCCGCGCACAAAGGCGTCGTAGGGCAGCGGCGCCTGCCGCCGAAGGGCAGCGGCGTCTACCGCCGCAGGGCAGCGACGCCTACCGCCGCTGCTCCCGCGGGCGGAACTCCCCCCACAGGGGCGGCCGCCCGGCGGGACAACACCGCCTGCGGAGACAGCGGCGCCCGAAGGGGGTGCCCACCCGCAGCGGTAGCGCCGCCAGCGGGCGTGCCGCCTGCAGGCGAGGGCAGTGCCCTCATTCGCCGCACAGGCCGTCGCCGGCAGGGTGGCGGCGGCGGCAGCAGCGAAAAGGGGAAAGGGCATTAGGGTTTTCTGGGAAAAAAACAATTTTGCCCCTCGGAATTGGAGAAATTCCAGTTTCTGTCTTTTGTCTAAATTACGAAAATACCCTTAGGAATTGAGAAATACCCTTAGGAATTGAGAAAATACCCTTAATTAATTAAAAGGTTTAGTTGATTATTATTTTTGTTATTATCTAGTAGTCCTACATGATGATGATTATTTATACATGTGATGTATGATGTGTGGACGGATGATCATGGACCGTGTGATGTGTGTACTTGTGATTATTATTATTGAGGTCTGCGAACCTCCATTATATTTCTCGTTTATTGTCGGGCCTGCGTGCCTATGATTAAGTTGTAATCACATGAGGAGGCGCAGCGGGAGCGTGGATGCGATAGCGGGACCCACGAGATGGACGATCGTGATGCATGGAGATGCATCAAGATGTCGACGGAACCGACGAGGACGAGATGGACGATCACAGGGCATGGAGATGCACCGTTGCACACATAGATCTTGATGTGAGTGATTAGGCCTACTGGCTCGGGCCTAATCATATTATGTTGTGGTCCATGATCATCTGATGTGATTGCTTATACACATACTAGATATGTATATATATTTGCATGCGATGTAGATATATATTAAATATGCATATGTGTGATATGTCATATTAGGAGACCAAATTATAGAAACATCTCTCGATAATATTAAGTCGGTAAACGTGAGGCAATTAGATTGACCCACGTGGCCTTCCATCGTTATGAGTAGGAACCGATTCCCGGTGTAGGTTGAGTTGGTCGAGTCCCTCGAGACTCACCTATATCGCGATTCGCTATCTTGCTTACGACATAGAGATGTCACCGGTGACCTGAGGGCATGGTATACTTGGTCGAGTCCCTCGAGGGTATATCATCAAATCAGACTCATCTTGTAACGAAGGTGTTGACTTAACCGAGCATCATGGTTGGTCGAGTCCCTCGATGCCATGGTGATTCGGAGGCCGAACAGGACGGGAATCACAAGGAGTTGTGATCGGCAAGAGTTGCCTACCTTTTAGGCTTAGTGTGATTGGTCGAGTCCCTCGAGGTTACACTAAGACGCTGATTGGATCCTGATCCCCACTAGAAGTCTGCCGGAGACTTCCGTTTTACGTGCTGAGAGTGTCGTGACTCGATAGTAAAATAGTGGGAGCATATTAAGATAGAAGTCCATATCTTGATAGTTTATTTCTTGCAAAATCTGCATGTTATTCATTTCTGCTACATCTTTATTTTCAGAAAATGTCGCTTTCAAATCCCTTACGTGGCATACTTGATGTCAACCGCCTCACTAGTCCAAATTATACGGATTGGCTCCGTAATTTGAGAATTGTTCTCACAGCGGAGAAAATCGTGTACGTCCTTGATACAGTGATACCTACGCCCGAAGAAGGGGCAAACGAGGATGAGATCGCTCGCTACGTGAAGTACATTGATGACTCCACTCTTGCTCAATGCTATATGTTGGGCTCTATGACTCCAGAGTTATAGAGACAACATGAAAAGATGGATGCCAGATCCATTCTCCTACATGTCCGTAAATTGTTTGAGGAATAGGGAAGGACTCAACGATATGAGATATCCAAGAGCCTTTTCCGCGCTAGGATGACTGAGGGGACACCGGTTCAGAACCATGTCCTAAAGATGATTGAGTGGATAGAGAAACTCACAGGTCTAGGAATGGTCCTAGAGGATAACTTGTGTGTGGACATTATGCTTCAGTCCCTACCATATTCCTTTTCACAGTTCATAATGAATTTTAATATGAACAAGCTTGAGGTGACTCTCCCATAGCTCCTCAATATGTTGAGGGAGGCAGAGAGTACTATTAAGAAAGAGAAGCCAGTTCTCTGCACTGGTGAGACCAGAAAGAAAAGGAAAGCAGAAAGGTCCCTTAAGAAGGGAAAGGGCAAGGGCAAACAAGGTAAAGCAAAGGTTGCTAAGAAAGACCCAACAAAGGACAAAGGCCAGTGCTTCCACTGTGGTAAAGATGGGCACTGGAAGAGAAACTGCAAAGAGTACCTTGCAGAAAGGGCGAAACAAAAGCTTGATGAAGCTTCAGGTACATTCATGATCAGTCTCCATTTGTCAGAATCTTATGATAACACATGGGTATTGGATACCGATAGTGCTTATCATATATGCAATTCGTTGCAGGTTCTAGCAAGGCCTAGGAGACTAGAGAGAGGCGAGATGGACCTCAAGATGGGTAATGGAGCAAAAGTTGCTGTATTAGCTGTTAGCGAGGTCGCCCTACATCTGCCTAGTGGAGCTTTTATTGCATTAGATGCATGTTATTTTGTTCCTTCTATTATCAAAAACATTATCTCCATTTCATGTTTAACAGTTAGTGGATATAAATTTGTTTTTGAGAACAATGGTTGTTCGATATTATTAGATGATAAGATCATCACGAAAGGAACATTGCATAATGGTTTATTTATGTTAGACACCACTCCACATATCATGAATGTAAATGTGTCCAAAAGGAAACGAGATGAGTTGAACAGTGCATACCTGTGGCATTGTAGGCTAGGTCACATCCATGAAAGAAGGATTCAAAAGTTGCTAAATGATGGATATCTAGATCCATTCGACTATGTGTCATATGCAACTTGTAAGCCTTGCATTCGTGGAAAACTGACCAAATCTCCATTTAGTAGAACTGGAGAGAGAGCCACTGAGTTGTTGGAACTCATACATAGTGATATATGTGGACCCATGTCAACTTATGCCATTGGAGGTTACTCCTACTTCATTACATTTACTGATGATTTCTCAAGGTATGGATATGTGTACTTAATGAAGTACAAGTCCGAAGCCTTTGAGAAATTCAGAGAGTATAAGAATGAGGTGGAGAACCAGACTGGAAAGAGTATCAAAACTCTTCGATCAGATCGAGGAGGTGAGTACTTAAGTACAGAGTTTACTCAGTTCCTCAAGGACCATGGGATATTATCCCAATGGACACCTCCTTATACACCTCAGCTCAATGGTGTCTCTGAAAGGAGAAATCGTACATTATTAGATATGGTACGGTCCATGATGAGTTTCGCTGACCTACCCATCTCATTCTGGGGATATGCCCTAGAAACCGCAGCTTACCTTCTGAACAGAGTTCCAACTAAGTCGGTAGTGTCTACACCATATGAGATATGGAAAGGGAAGAAGCCTGATCTTAAGGTTGTTAAGATTTGGGGCTGCCCTGCCCATGTTAAAAGACACAACCCCGATAAGTTAGAATCAAGGACAGAGCGATGCAAATTTGTGGGATACCCCAAGGAAACTTGTGGGTATTATTTCTATCATCTCGAGGGCCAAAAGGTCTTTGTAGCTAAGAGAGCAGTGTTCCTTGAGAAGGAACACATTCTTGACGGAGACAGTGGGAGAATGATAGAATTGAGCGAGGTTGGAGAACCAAGCTCAAGCACCACTCTACAGCCCGAGTCTGTTCAGGTACCTAATACACAAGTATCAACTTTACACAGGTCTGATAGAGTATCCCATCCTCCTGAGAGATATGTGGGACATATTAGAGCAGAGGATGTAGAGGATATTGATCCTCAGACCTACGAGGAGGCTATTATGAGTATAGACTACGGGAAGTGGCAAGAAGCCATGAATTTTGAGATGGATTCTATGTACTCCAATAAGGTTTGGAACCTAGTTGATACGCCCGAAGGTATTGTACCCATCGGTTGCAAGTGGATCTTTAAGAAAAAGATCGGAGTAGATGGAAAGGTAGAGACCTATAAAGCAAGGCTAGTGTCTAAGGGGTATCGTCAAAGGCAAGGTGTTGACTACGACGAAACTTTCTCACCCGTAGCAATGCTAAAATCCATCAGAATTCTATTGGCTATTGCAGCACACTATGATTATGAGATCTGGCAGATGGATGTGAAAACTGCATTCCTCAACGGGAACCTCGAGGAGGAGGTGTATATGATGCAACCTGAGGGATTCGTGTTCAAGAACTGCCCAGATAAGGTGTGTAGGTTGCTTAGATTCATTTATGGACTAAAGCAAGCTTCCCGAAGTTGGAACATAAGATTTGATGAGGCAATCAGATTTTATGACTTCGTTAAGAACGAAGATGAGCCTTGTGTGTACAGGAAGGTAAGTGGGAGCGCTATCACCTTTTTGGTGTTATATGTGGATGACATCCTCATCATTGGGAATGACGTAGGAATGTTATCCACAGTAAAGACTTGGTTATCTAGACACTTCTCCATAAAGGACTTAGGGGAAGCATCCTATATCTTGGGGATTAGAATCTATAGAGATAGATCCAAGAGGATGCTTGGCTTGTCCCAGTCCAGGTACATAGAAACCATTGTCAAAATGTTTGGCATTGAAAATTCTAAGAAAGGGCGAACATGGATATGATACCTTATGCCTCAGCAATATGGTATATCATGTATGCCATGCTATGTACTAGGCCTGATATAGCGCATGCTCTGAGTGTCACGAGCAGGTATCAGGCGGATCCAGGCTTGGAGCACTGGAAAGCAGTAAAGTGTATCCTTAAGTACTTGAGAAGGACTAAGGATCTTTTACTAGTATATGTAGGTAATAGCCTTAAGGTTGAAGGCTACACTGACTCAAGTTTTCAGTCTGATGTCGATGAAAGCAAGTCGAATTCCGGATAGCGAGAAGTCGACTTCCTTATATTGCGACAACTATGGGGCGATTACTCAAATAAGAGAACCCGGGTCTCATCAGAAGTGTTCTGAGGAGGTTCCAGCTTATCAGAGAGATCGTAGCCCGAGGAGATGTAGCAGTGGAAAGAGTTCCATCCGAAGATAACATTGCAGATCCACTGACAAAGCCGTTGTCTCAGATTGTCTTTGAGCGTCACAGGAGTCTGATGGGGATCAGACACATAGGTGATTGGCTTTAGGTCAAGTAGCGTCACAGGAGTCTGATGGGGATCAGACACATAGGTGATTGGCTTTAGGTCAAGTGGGAGATTGCTAGTCATAGGTGCCCAGCAAGCCAATCACGTGAGTGATGGCACGTGTGACTTGATATAGAATCTTTTTGCTTATTATATTTTGGCGTATATCACTTTATAACTATTGCATAAATGCATATATATATTGTGATGTCCTTGGATTTATGCAATGGGAATCGGATCGTGATGAGATCACGATAATGAGATCGATTCACCTATAAACACATATCCTAAATAATCCCGGTCATAGGTTACTCAAGAGGGACATCGTCCGATCTGGTTGGTCATGAGAGGAATATCCTATTATAACCCAGATCAAACCCTAGCATAGTACATGTGAGACGTAGCCCATTGGTGCCTCCACGCCGTGACGAGTCCTTTGACTCCGTCTACAGGTAGCCCTTTCCTAATTTAGCCCCCTTACCATGCCCAAATGCTAGGTTGGCTTTGATACCAAATATTATGACTCGAGCTTGATGGGCTAACTAGCCTATCAATTTCGTTTGGTCTAATCCACTAACCAAAATGCTTAAGCTGAAGTTGATAGTAGTACACTCATCAGACCCTTATAAGCCAATCTTAATCTTGCCCACTTTCGATGTGGGACTAATCAGGGGTGTTACAGGCTTAGATATTGGGATTGTCCCAAGGACCAAATCAAAAGCAAAGTCATGTTTTGGAGGTAATTCGGGCAAATCATCCTGGGATACATTAGGCAAGGAGATAAATCATGTCCAATACTTTTAAAATAAAAGATGGGCTGATCTAATATGCAAAAAGTGATCATTTGTTATATAACAATCCATACTGGTATGATAAGAAGATAGTCAATCCATACCAAATATAATATCAAAACTCCAAATCTCTAGGAGAACTAAATCAGCAAAAAGTTCAAGTTCTCCAATAAAATCAGACAAGAGGAACATATTCAAGTTCGTTATCAAAGAATCTCCAATGATCGTATTCACATATAGCACATAATGCAGTGGTCTAGGTTGAATACCCAAGTAATAAGCAAAATATTATGAATCAAATCGTAGACAGGACCCATGGTCAAACAAATATTTGCATTCTTTCATAAACATGCATAATACCTTCAACTACCAATTCAGAAGTTTTAGAATCATATTCAGTGATAGCATATACTCTGACATGGGCTGATGATTTAGGAGGCAGTGACTCTTTCTTCTTGTTCAAGAGGCACTCTTTTATTTTATGATCCAACTTTCCACAAGCAAAATAGACTCCAGTCACCCAAAAACACAAACTTGTTTCATAATTTAACTTGTAATTCACACATGATTGAGTCTTTTGTGGTGACTTCCCATTTCAAATCCAAATGTCTTGACCCTCTTGTTATTATTTTCTGATTCATTTCCAATCATATTTTTATTGGTAAACTTGTCCTTATCATTCTTGCCACTGATCTCCAAAAATTCTTTTCATTGTTGCCATTAATGATCAGCCTCTACTTCCAATATAAGGTGGCAAAAGAAATCTTTTGATCATCAGAACAATTTTGTATATCAAATATCTTCTCTATTTGCATCATATGATTTTTCTACCACCAATGAAATTAGGTTCACCATGCTTTCATTGCGCTACTCTGATTTAGTATCCTTGATCAACTCTTTCATCGCACTTAATTAATCAAAAGCAGATGAAGTAGGAGGACTAAATGTCCTCGTCATCCTAGATTCCTAAAATGCATCAAAGAAAATTTTCACTGATCATTATAGTTCACTAGACCTCAATATATTTTGCACGTCAACATATCCAATATTTCAGTAATCCTCAAACCATGCTCTGATACCACCTCTGTCACGCCCCACAAAAAATATCGATGATTTTAAAATTTTTATCATAAACCAATCTAGGATCCAAACTAACATTTGAGGACACTGAAAAATATTCTATCAAATTCACATCTATAAAACCTATGCAGTTTATAATCATATATCACATCACTCGATAATTCACATTTATAGCAACCCAAGCCAACTTAACAAACATGAACAACATTTATAAATCCACAAGCTAAATAAATTATACAATCAGAACTCCAACTATTCACCACAAGTTCATATCATCATACACTAGACTTAACATTCCGAAATTCCAAATAAGAGAGATCTTCTAACACTTTTACACAGTTTATCCATTTCGATTCATCGACAATATTTCATTACATACAAAATATGCTTATACAACAATAACATAATAACCAACAAGACTTGCCCATAATTTTGAATAGCTCTCCACTACCTCAGCCCAATTCAAACATCTCAAAGAGTGACAAGCTGACCTGAAAGATTTTATATAACAACGGAGTGAGCTAAAAATAGCTCAGCAAGTGACAAAGCATATTCAGAACAAAAGGAATGATTTCAAACAAGTAAGATATCATAATGTAAGGCAGAATACAAGAATTTTCAAGATACCATATCATTAGATACAAAATCATATGTGTCATGTCATACAAAATCTATTTGGTTCATAACAAATGGAGCATAGAGTAATTGGAGCATATCAATAGCGTATGAAATGTTCCGGAGCATATCAACGACATATGGAACATTTAGGAGCATAACAATAGCAAATGAAATATTTCGGAGTATATCAAAGGCGTATGAAATGTTTCGGAGCATATCAATGACAAATGAAACATTTTGGAACATATCAATAGTCTCTGAAGCATTTTGAAGTATATCAATGGAATAGGAAACATTTTGGAGCATATCAATAACGAATGAAACATTTCGGAGCTTATCAATGGCGTATAAAATGTTTCGGAGCATATCAATGACAAATGTGACATTTCGAAACATATCAATAGCATATGGACCATTTCGGAGCATATCAAAGAACGAATATGAAATAGAAACTCAAACGTCAAATTTGACGTTACATTCATATTATTCGTATCCAAAACATATATAAAAACACATAACCAAAGCTCTGGATATCATATCAAACATACAGAATGTGAAGTGGGACCATAACATAATATGGTACATCCATTTATGAATGACTACCAAATAAAGTCTCCCACGTTTGGGAGCTCCATCCATCCATGTCTGAGTGAAGTCATATGGGTCGGCAGAGCATCACAGACTCTATGAATAACTCCCTTCACCATTTCTGGCAAAGGTTCACAATATCCCACAAACACTAGAGTACAAAGGGATAGTATAAAAAATAAATAGCACATATCAGAAGCACACGTGGAACAAAAAAACGTACATGTGCCTTTACGAGTCAATACGAAGTAAGAAATAATCTTTCACAATTGTATTCAGATTTGAAAGGAAATGAAAGCAAGCGCATTTAAGGATTCCAAGCAATCACATATAACTCAATTCAAATAAGAAGGTTAGATGAATTCAATGTCCAAAGGAATGAAACTGGAATAGGCACATATCGAAAGCAAATGCGGAACAATGGGATATATATGTGTCTATATGAGTCAATACGATAT